>NW_027133015.1:0-55293 GCF_026122565.2 Emydura macquarii macquarii | reverse complement strand
CATGTTTGGAGCCATATCTGGGGTGCAGCTGAACCGCCAGTGATTCCTTCTATCTCTATGGACAAGCCACCAGCAGGCTTGATCTTATGAGAAAAGATCTCAGTCTGACTGCTTGAAAATGCCAGGAAAAGGACTGGGGGTGCAGGGTCTTGTAGGAGATAGGGGAGTGCCTTGTTAGTTAAGATTAGGCTCTAGAAAGTGTGTTATGATTTGTGATGCTGTGATGATATGAGGCTGTGACACTAGCAACCAAATGCCAGCTCTGCCCTAGCTTTAGGCCTCAGCCGAGCACTGACAAATTCATTGCTGGCAACCAGTCCTGCTTGCCTATGTGTTATGTGAGACAGCAGGGCCAGACAGCAGCAGGAGGGACGTCCTATTTGTGTTCTGGGAAGTGGGCGGGCCCAGCCTAAGGGGAGGAGTCCCTGGATCCAGGACGCAACTGATTCCGGGGGACAACTAATGGAAAAAACAGGAAAGGGCGTGGGTGGGTCGGTCACAGGGTCAAACGAAGGGAACCAGAAGGGGACACCGAGCAGAGAACCCCAGACAGCGCCCACTGCTCCCGGAAGGTGTCTAGGGAGCCAGCGGACGCAGCCCAGAGGAACTCTGCCTGGGTGCGTGAATGGATGAAGGAACGGAAGTAGGCCCCACAGTCGCAGAGCACCCCCTTAGCCAATCTCCTCTCCCTGTTGTTGTAGATGGCCACCTTGGCCAGGGCTAGGAGGAGGTTGATGAGGAGGTCCCACGACTTTGTGGGGTCATGGATGGGGTGTGTGTAGAGGAACAGGTGTGGGGAAAAGTGCAGCCAGAACCTTAACAAGACGTTCTGGAGAAGCTGGAACAGGAGCTGCAGCCTGGTGCATGCGAGGTAGACGTGTGCCAGGGTCTCCCTCACGCCGCAGAAGGGGCAGGTGTCGAGGCGAGGGGTGAACCATGCCAAGTACATGCCTGTGTCACAGCTTCATGAAGGAGCTGCCAACTGATGTCCCTGGCGGGCCGTAGGGTCCAGGTGGAATAGAGACTGGCCCACTGGGGGTCCCACTCGCCCTCCACAGGTGGTATCAGGTCCTGCCATTTGGTGTCTGGGCGGGACACGAGGGCGAGGAAATGAAGGGTGTGGAGCACAAGCATGTACAGATGGTCCCTCGGTGCGGTTCGGAAAAGGACCGGCTGCAAGTCATGAAGCCGTCTTAGTGCGTGGGAAGAGGGCGGTCGCGGGGGGTTCACGGGGCTGGGGCCTGATGAAAAGCTCTGGAGGGCTAGGACTGGGAGGGGCTCGCAGGACCCGCTTGGGGTAAACCCAAGCAGCAGGAAACAAGGCTGCCCTCACCTCCTGGAGTACGCGCCGGGGGGTTCGAAGAGTAGAGAGCCCCATGTGCCGAGCCAGCACCTGGGGATCCACCCAGTCGGCCCTCCCTGGTTGTGGTCCAGGAGATCTCCGATCCTGGTGACGCCTGCCAAGACCATCCTCCACTGCGCTGAGGGGGCATCCGCCACCTGCACACGGAGTTGGGGTTGTGTAGCAGGGGCTCCGTGAGGAGGTCCTGGTAGAAGACCGGCAGCTCGAAGAGGTCTCGCGGAAGACCTCTCGGATGGAGATAAAAGAGGTGCCGGTCACATCAGAGCCCTCGGAGGTGGCAGAAGAAGGTGTGTGCCAGGTGGCTCCACGCCGGACTACCAGCACTATAAAGGAGTCTCTGCAGGGCCTGGAGGCGGAAGGTGTGGACCTAGCTGCAGAGGCAGCACAGGCCCTGCCCTCCTTCATCCAAGGGGAGACTCAGGATCCCTGCAGAGACCCAGTGCAGTCCTGGCCAAAAGAACTCCAGAATTGTCGTCTGGAGGTAGGCCAGGAACCTTGGGGGTGGGACCAGCGTGTTGAGCTGGTACCAGAGCATGGACAGGACTAGCTGGTTGAGCACCAGAGCCCTCCCCCGAAGGGAAAGGTACTGGAGCAGTCCTGTCCACCTCCACAGCCGCTCAGACACCCTGCCCTCCAAATCGTGCCAGTTCTCTGCCGGGGAGGGATGGGTGGTGGAAACGTAAACTCCCAGATAGAGCAGCGGACCCACCGGCTGGCTTGAAGCAGGGGTAGGAGGGAGCTCACTCACCACCCGGTCCCTACCATCAGGCCAGAGCTCTTGACTCCGTTGACCTGGGTGGAGGAGGCTGCCGCGTAGATGGCCAGGCAGGCCTCCAACCGCACCAGGTCACCCCGGTTCTGGACCACGAGGAGTACGTCCACCAGAGCATCAGGGAAGGGCGCGGAGTCATGCAAAGGTTGAGCAAGAGGCTCCCCTCCCCTCCTGGCCTAGTTCTGCCATAGCTGCGCAGGCCTGCAGAAAGGCCTACTGATTTTGGCTACTGTTAGCAACAAATATGATGATTAAAATTGTTCCCCACACAGTTCCTCTCTTTAAAAGGTCACTTTTTATAGATGGGGCCTTTACATAACTGCCATCACACATCTTCTGGATGCCCCACAGCTGTGATCCAACGAAAGCCCAAGGGTCTCGGGCAAATGATCTTCTTGGCGTCTCACACTCAACACACCAACCCAGCAACTGACGAGCAGTCGTCTCCCCTCACTCCCATTTGAAAGCGGGGTGACAAATTCAATACATTCCCTTCCAGGACCGGAGCGAGGGTGGCAGTAGCCATTGGCTACTGGGCCGGGGAGCATTGCCAAATTTTGCACCAGAACCAGCATACCGTTAGCTGGTAACGAGGATCAATATTTGGAACCCCAAAATCATTACAATGGGGCGCAAGGCCAAGTTCAAGATTGCCATGCCAGCGGGGAACATTGCAACAATACTCCCACCACTCATGTTTTAGAACCTGGCCAGTTCTGGCCAATACCCACTTTGACGTTATGAGGCAAAATAGCCATGACTCCGTGCCCTTCTTGTCTGGCAGTGCCACTGGTCCTGCAAATTAGGATGTACAAACAACATTTGTAAAAGAGTCAAATTCATTGCAAGTGGTGCAGGTTTCACAGCAGAATAAAAAGTTTACATCACTTTTAACTGATTGTATCTAGGTTCAGGCACTTGAAATTCAAAATCACATCCCCTAATCGCTACAACACTACAAAACCATCTATTTTCATGAGGATTATAGTCTACTTGATGTATGTAGTTAACAAGAAGCATAGAACACCAGCTTCTGAGACACAGAGTGATCACCTACGTACACAGACAGTTATTAGTGGCAAAAGGGTTAATAGCACAGTGGCATTTCTCTTCCGTGGTTTCCAAACAGGCATCCTCTGGCTAGAGCGCATTCATATTTAATTTCACTTTTTTTTTTTTTAAAACAGACTTCCAATTTTACTGGTTTCCCCCACACATACTCCACTCCTCCTCCCCGTCATCTTTTACCACCCACAGAACAAAGACCGTGATCTTTTTTTTCCTGACTCCTTGCTATGGGTACTTCCAGATCTTCCAGCATTCACAGGTTGTTAATCTGAAACACAAGGCAGAACAACCTTCCCTCTCCCTATCTGGGAGGTTTCACTAAAACATTTAAGGTAATTGAATTAACTTTTACTCTCAGACCAGCCTAGCCTCAGTCCCTTTTCTCCCTTCCCTTTTTCCCTGGGAGGGGACTCTTGAGCTTTTAACTGTGCTTTGAGCACCTCACCCACATGGGCTCAGCAAATTCATCACATCAGCTGGCTGGTTTGCTTAGGGTTTACTGAACTTTCCAGAGGCTTCCAGGGTGTCACAGGAGGCATTTTTTCATAGGATTCTGTTAGCAAAGTTAACCAGCACTTTTACTTCTGCCAAGACATCTATTTTCAGGACCCCTTTTCCTTCCAAATTCATTGAACTTGATTGCCCTTTATTTCTCCTCTTTCCTACCTGATAGAGGATGTTTTTGTGAATACAGTTACAGTGCTCCTTGATTCTTTTCTGCTTCATGCAGTACCTCACCTTTTTTTTTAAACCCAATACCATACACAATATTGTTAGTAACAAGACAAACAACACAAAACATAAAACACAATCTTTGTTGCAACAGTAGATCCATGGGTTTGTTCTTTAGCTGTTTTGCTGGCACCAGCTTTTCCTGAAGTTCTGAAAGATAAAAACATTTTTGACCCCCTTTGGGAGGGTGGCAGATTCTTGCTTAAAATACCCCCTTCTTTTACAAATTTCCTTTCTGATTGCTGGTGAAACAGAGGAATTACCCTCATATTTTCTGGTGTTTATGCTCTATAGGCAGGCCAGGTTTGTAATGGTTTCTACCTTTTAAGGTTTTAGGGTGAATCTTCCTTTTTTTTTTAATTCATGAAATTCATGAGTTGGTGTACCTCAGTTTCCCTTTTTATCCAGCAGGCCAGGTTTGTAATGTTTTCTCTGCTGTGCCAAGTTTTAAGATAATCTACAGGTAATAGCTGAGAAGTATCATTACCATAAGGCTTTTTAAAATGAGGTGTGTTTTCAGTTACCACTTTTTCCCTCAAAATGATACACATTATACATTGTTACAGAGTTACTCATTAATATTAAATTTCTTTGAAGGTTTAATAATAATAACATTAGCATCGAATGTATGACAAGTGGGTGTTTGTAAGTATCTTGTTATACCAGGCCTTTTATTTAGACAATCTGTCTCTGAAGCCAGGGTGTTCAATATCCTTTTGGACTCTTTGCATAGGCTTTAATTTAATTACATCCTTGGAGTTCTGGTGGGGTAAGTTTGTAAAGGACGGACTTGTTTCTTACCTTTCTTTGTGTCCATTATCTGCATGCAGCCCCTTTGTGCTACCATGTCTGGGCAGTTCTCTTCTATCCCTATCAGCTATGTAACTTGCATCGACAGACACCACTGGTTGTCAGGTTTTTTTGTGTGTTCTTAAAGCACACAGTGACCTGAAAAAGAAAACACAACCTATCCTGGCTCCTTTTTGAGCCCTTGTAGGATTTTAATTAAGTAGCAAGTTTGGTTGACGTTTCTTTTAACACTTCTACAATATATACTGCATATGTCATGGAAAAATGCACATTTTCTTTCATAATTTAACTTCTCTATAACATTATATTACCATATCCATTTATACATAAGGTGTAACTGTTTGTTTTGTGCTTAGAGTTTTCATCTACCCTTACCAAAGTGACAGTCTGATTACTCAGTCACCTTAAGGCTCAGTGGTTTGAATCTTACCCCAAATATTGCCGCAAGGAGATATTTTCCTTTTAATTTCTTATTATTTTACTGCAGCTCTGATCTGCTATTTTGTTACCAAAACTAAAAAGAATCCAGAATCTTTTTTCATTCTCCTGTTTTAGGCTGCCCATCCACAGCCATGACCACATTCTTTTGTCCTTATTTAAAAAGGTATTAAAACTGTAAAGCATTGAGGTACCTCTCCAGGGTTAAATGCTGAAAAACAAAGCCAAACAGCTAATTAAACGCACGACTATTCTCTTATTTCTGTACTTTGTTCCCAGGGTGGAAACTTCTGTACTTTAGGGTTGTTTATTTGCACGTTAGGGTCGTTGACAGGTATTCTTCGGCCTTCAGGGTTAGGATGGTAGTTGGTGTCTTTATTCCCCTTTCCGTTGTCAGAGCAGTTTAGGTTGGTGTCTTTATATGCCCTGCAGTTTGCACGTACACTCCTCGCTCACACAGAGAGAATTTATCAAGATATTTTTAGGTTCGATAGTATAAGTTTCAGGAAAGAGCTCGCTTCAAGAAACTAAGAAGATAGAGTCCACTTATGCCGAACTAAACAGTACGAGACCATTATCATACATATCACATCGTACATTATCAACCAGTACTATGCCATTATCATAACAGTACAGGAAAAATTTCTCTCTATCTCACTTCTACAATAGAACAAGGAATCTACATCTGATCTGTTTGCACAGCTCCTGGGGACGGCTCACATTTGTTCCAGAGCACCCTGCAGGCGGCGGCTTCAGTCAGATCCAGGAAGAAGAGGCTAATGTAGAAGGCCCTGGCCCTTCCACACATCTTCACTGGATCCATGAGGGGGGTGCCCGTCTGTAGGAGGAAGCACAGCTAGGGCTGAACAAACAGCCAGTATGATAGCTACCATGGCAACGGGACTACAGGCGGCAGACATGGGATATGGTCAAGAATGTTTCCTTCCTCCCCCTCCCCTCTTAATGATCTGGTTGTAAAGGGGCCGTGGTGGCAGTAGATCTGGCAGCCGTGGTCAAAGCATAGCCACAGGGGTAGACAGGGTAGGCTGGGGGGGAGGAACAGGGTCGACCAAGGGGGCCTCCTATCCATTTGGAGGGATGGACGGGAGCAGACACTGGGGGATGCACAGGAGCAAAGGGGCGGGTCAGGGCTGACTGCTCCTCTCCGCTAGGCTGCAGGCAGGGGAGGAGGGTGCTAGCAGGGAGGGGTCGCAGGGGCAAACACCAAAGGGGGGAGGGGCTGGGAAGGGGAGGGGCAGGATGGTTAGGCTGAAGGCAGTAGTGTGGGAGGAGTGTTGTGATCAACCACAGGAACCAGACCAAGAGCCACGAGAAAGGTACAAGAGAACAGAGAGGGGGAATAACTCAGGGGAAAAGTTCTGCTGGAGCAGTGTCAGCAGAACACAGCTGCTATTCAAAGGGCCCCTGGTGGGGGCCCGGAGTAGAGGGTGGGCCTGGGTTCCTTCCCCCTCCCTCTCACTGTGCACTACAGGGGCACTGAGGTCCAGAGACAGAGTCAACAGGTGGTGCCCCGAAAACCACCCGAGAGCAAGTGCGGGCCCCACCGTAGCAGAGCAGGCAGTTTGTCACCGTTAGCATGGTTAAAGTGGGGGACTGGACTTATGACAATGTGTTTAGTGCTTAGATGTTATGCAATGTCTGTAAACTGCTGCATGTATTAATCCTACTCACAACGTGAGAGTGCCATGCCACAAGGTAACACTTAATGGCTGTCCCCAGAACTGTCAAATGTTTGTTCTGAACTGCGTAACTCACCAAACAGGGAAAAAATGTCACTGTAGCTGGGAGAGGTGGTCCCCCTTGGAGAAGGACCCGGGGGGGGGAGCCAGAGCCAGAGCCAGCCTGGCTGGTAGAGCCCCGAAGGAAAACCCCTGACTGGAAGCAGGTGGGCGGGTCCAGGCCTTTAGAAGCCCCAGGGACACCACCTGACCGGAAGCAGGGGGCGGAGCCAGGCCTTTAAAACCCCCCGGCCTGCAAGCCCAGTCAGGGGAAGATGGCAGAAGGAGAAGGATGCTTCTCTCCTGAGGCTCCTAGCTAAGACCAGGCCAGAAACCCACACCGACAGGGAGTGGCCAGTCTTACCCCCAGCCTGGGAGCTGGTGGAGGGCCCACCTGAGTCACTGGCTGCCTAGGAGCCAGAGGAGGGCAGACCTGAGCAGTACAGAGCCTGGGACCTGGAGAACCTATCAGCCCTGCCTGGGGGCCAGAGGACCTGGAAGAGCTGCCCTCTGTGGAGGAACCCATGGAGTTTCCAGAGCTGCCACCTGTTGAGGAGGAGGGCTTCGTAGGACTACCACACCCCAGCGACCCGAGGGAGGCAGGTACTAGGGGTTTTGGGGAGGAAGAAGTCCAGGGACAGCCATAAGACTGTGGCTGAGTCAGGAGCAACCCGGGCGGTGTGTTGCGGCAGGAGCCCCACCAAACCTGTGGCAAAAGCCTTTTGCCACTGCGAGGGTCTTGGGCTGGGACACAGTGGAGATGGGTGGGCCTGCGTCCCCCTTCCCCCATTCACCCTCCATACCGCTCCAGAGAGCTTCACCCTCCATACTGCTCCAGAGAGCGGGCCTGCTTCTTTGCCAGCCCTGCCTGAGGGCCCAGCGAAAGATTGCTTGCCCGGGAAAAGGGCTTGAGACTGCTCCCGGCAGGAAATAGCCGGGAGGGGTGGTCCCCCTCTGAGAAGGACCCAGAGGGAGAACCCCGGACGCTGCCTGCCCCCCTTCGTGCCCCCCCAGGGCCCATCCACAGTCACCTAAAGCAAAATGCTGAATTCTTACAAAAGGCGCTATCTCCTGCCCATCAGGGAGAACTATTGAATCCAAATGGGTCATTGTGAGACGTCAGAACACAGAGACATTGTTAATTGCATCATTGCACCCATGAAGAGGCTCCGTGCAAAAGGTTCTTTCATCCCGTCAGCTTGAATTGCGGAAGAAGGAAATAAAACTAGATGACACACAATTTTTTTCCTCTCTCTCTTTTTTTCTGTTTGGATCTTAACGGGCTGAAGCTAGGAAACAGGACCTGAGATTCTCCAGGGTCAACCTGAGTTAGCACTAAAAGGCATTCAGTACTGACAGATTACTACCCCTCTGTCACCTTTTGGAACCACACTGTAACTCATTTGTGTATGTATGTTGCCTGCTTTAACCTGTAAGTAACTTTCTTATTTCATCTGCCTAGTTAATAAACTAACTAAAGGTTTATTACAGGATTGGCTGTAAGCCTGGTCTTTGGTGTGTGATTTAAGGTACAAATTGACTTGGGGGAAGTGACTGGTTTTTTGGGGCTGGGAGCCACCTGCACATTTTGTGGTCTTTGGTGCAAGGGACCATTTATCGCTCGGTCCAGCTTGCCTGGGTCTGGCAAGATAAATGGGAATACCCAAGGGGACTGTCTGTGACTCCACGGTAAGACAGTTACAGTGTTAGTGGGTTGGTGAAAACTAATCATAGACCATATCCCCACTGTCAGGGGTCTGCCTTGAGGTTGGCTATCATGGTCATGAACCACTCCAGAGCATGTGACAGTGACCATTTGTTTCCCATATTCTCGCGCTCTCTATCCGGTGAAGCTCTGTTTGATGATAAGCGTGTTCTTGTTTTCACTCTACGTGTAGCTAAGCACTGTGTGTTAAGTAACATGGTGGTCCTGAGCTGAGTCTTACAAGCAGCTGTGTGCTATTCCTTTGGGAATAGTGTGTCTATGAGCTCTGGGATGTTCAGAGGGATACACGGAGGACCCTGGGATTGGTGTGTGCCTATCGATAACAGAGAGAGAGAGAACCTGTGGGAGCCTGGAAGGCAGTGCCTGCGTTGCCCCAGACTGGTAGTTTCAGGGAGCTGATCCATAGCAGACACAGATAAGACTTCCTCACACTGAGGCCAGGTGGTGACAAGGAGCCTCACGATCCTGGGAACTCCTGGGAAACGTCACACTGATGGATCTTAGCATCATAGAAGATGAGGGTTGGAAGGAACCTCAGGAGGTATCTAGTCCAACCCCCTGCTCAAAGCAGGACCAACCCAACTAAATCATCCCAGCCAGGGCTGTGTCAAGCCGGGCCTTAAAAACCTCTAAGGATGGAGTTTCCACCACCTCCCTAGGTAACCCAGTCCAGTGCTTCACCACCCGCCTAGTGCAAAAGTTTTTCCTAATATACAACCTTCACCTCCCCCCGCTGCAACTTGAGACCACTGCTCCTTGTTCTGTCATCTGCCACCACTGAGAACAGCCTAGCTCCATCCTCCCTGGAACCCCCTTTCAGGTAGTTGAAGGCTGCTATCAAATCCCCCCTCACTCTTCTCTTCTGCAGACTAAACAAGCCTAGTTCCTTCAGCCTCTCCTCATAAGTCTTGTGCTCCAGCCCCCTAATCATTTTTGTTGTCCTCTGCTGAACTTTTTTCCAATTTGTCCACATCCTTCCTGTCATGGGGGGGGAGCCCAAAACTGGACACAATACTCCAAATGTGGCCTCACCAGTGCTGCATAGAGGGGAATGATCACTTCCCTCAATCTGCTGGCAACACTCCTACTAATGCAGCCCAATATGCCATTAGCCGCCTTGGCAAGAAGGGCACGCTGCTGACTCATATCCAGTTTCTTGTTCACTGTTACCCCCAGGTCCTTCTCTGCAGAGCTGCTGCCCCAGATGGTCCCCAGTCTGTAGCAGTGCGTGGGATTCTTCCATCCTAAGTGCAGGACTTTGTACTTGTTGAACCTCATTAGATTTCTTTTGGCCCAATCCTCCAATTTGTCTAGATCACTCTGTACCCTATCGCTACCCTCCAGGGTATCTACCACTCCCTTTAGCTTAGTGTCATCTGCAAACTTGCTGAGGGTGCAATCCACCCCATCCTCCAGATCATTAATGAAGACGTTGAACAAAACTGTCCCCAGCACCAATCCCTTGGGTACGCTGCTTGTTACCGGCTGCCAACTAGACATCGAGCTGTTGGTTAAATGCCATTGCCAAACCACCCATGTAGATGTGCTGCACTGAATTCTAAACCTGGTCTCCAAAGTGCTTGCAACCCCTCCCAGCTTAGTGTCAGCCTCAGATGTTATAAGCATATTCTCCAGTCCATATCCAAGCCACTCATGAAAATATTGAACAATACGGGGCCTAGGACTGACCCCTGCAGGGCCCCATTAGATACACCCTTTCAGTTTTCCAGTGAACCATGGGGAGATATTCTTTGACTATAGTCTTTCAACCAGGTGTGCACCCACCTTTGTAGCATTTCATCTAGACCACATTTCCCTAGTTTGCTTATGTGAATGTAATGTGGGACTGTATCAATAGCCTCTCTAAAATCAAGATGTGATAGAGCTGTTTGCTTCCCCCCATGCACTAAGCCAGTAACCCTGTCAAAGAAGGAAATTAGGTTGATTTGACATGATTTGTTGACAAATCCATACTGGCTATTCCTGACAACCCTAAATACAATTTTCAGCCAGAAGAGTGATCCGGAGAGCCATGGCTTGCACAGAGGATGGAGGGATCTTTCATGCAAGTTCTCTGAGCAGTGGCTGAACATTGCCTCTGAAGGAGTTTAACACACACCCCTCTTGCCCCACTGTGGGCGGGGCGGGGCCACCCTCCATTTTCCCAGGCACACTGATTGTACACGGGTTCCCAGCTGCAGAGGGAGAAGTGACACAGAAAGGAAGGGTTAGTGGTACATGCGTTTCCTTTCCCAGGAAAGCTGCTCAGAGCCTCAGCTGGTATAAAACCCACCGGAGCAGCCTTGGTGCAGGGAGTGACTCAGTGCGATGGGTTTGGGCAGCATTTACCAGAAGTGTGAAGAGTCCGACCGAGTGGAGCTCAGGGGACAAGGGGCAGAAATGGCATGTGGAAGGGCAGGTAACTCCCAGGCTGCAATAGTGGGGAAATGCCACAGCCCTTTCCTCCCAGTCAGCTGACTTCTTCATAACCGGCTCCGATCCTGCAGACCTCTCGCCCCACTGAAAGCGAGGGCTGGGCAGCGGGCGCAAGGTCCACAGAACTGGGCCGATGTGCAGAGCTCCGCCGTGAAGGGAGCCTATTCTCTGGAAGGGGATGGAGTCGGAGCTGAGGGCAGGTAGATTAGATGCTGGTGTAACTGTGTCTTGGTCCCAGGATGTGAGCGGGAGACAAGGTGGGTGAGGTAACATCTGTTCTTGAACCAGCTTCTGTAGGTGGAAAGGCCAAGCTTCTTCAGGTCTGGAGAAGTAAACAGCGTGTCCAAGAGTTCAGTGTGTCCACAGTCCAGTCTGCCTGTCTGCCGGTGTTGGCTGGGGTGGGCCCAGCTACAGGTGGCAGGAGTTTGTTCAGGGGTCCCTCCTCCCCTCTCAGCCCGACTCATTCCTGTCTTTTCTTTCCCCCGGCACACTTTCTCCTCTCTCTCTCTCTCATTCAATCCTTTCTTTTCCTAATATACTTCCCCCCCCCCCAATTCCATGGGTCACTGAATCTCTTCCCCCCACAGTTACAAGGGCTTGTGTGATTTAATTTGAATGAAAAGGAAAACAATGTTGTTAGCTCGATGGGGTGTATTGGAGAGGGGGAAGGAGGGCATACGGGCATGGGGGGAGAGAGAAGATTTGGCACCTCCCGTGCACTCAGCACTGCTGCTGGTGGTGCACAAGTTGCTGATCAGTGGAACCTGTTATACACATTAGTCCTGTAGTGGGACTGGGATCCCACGCGCCCCATAGGACCCGCTGCCATAATAGTGGGAGCAGGTAAAATGGACTTTGAGGGTGAGGTTGTGGGGGGTGGGCAGAAACACCAGCCTGCGGGAATTTGGGGGAAAACATTAAATCTCTCATGAGTTTGGTGTCCAAGACTTTCAACAATGTAAAGCCAGTTTGTTTTTTGTTCATGTTTTAAAACGTAAATGTGAGAGGGCTAGAAAGGGATTTGATGTCTATGCTAACTTCTTTTCAAAAGTATTTTTTACATGGCTTAAGCAAGGTCTGTTTCATTCTTTTAGTGGTACAAATGTAGCTGAATTCCATTTATATCTCCATTAACTGACTGTCGGTTTATTGGCTGGTTTGTTTCAGTAGCACGGGGGGAATCTCTCTCTCTCGCTTGTGAGATTTGCAGGATCTAAGGTTTTTGCAGCTGGGAGCGGGTTAAAAATACAAGCAGCATTGCGGGAGCAGGTGGGAATGGGTATACGGGACAGGAACAGGGTTAAAAAATAGTCCTGCGCAGGGCTTTAATTCACATCCCAGGTCATGCCATCAGCAGCCTTATCCCCAGTGCTTTTCCCAGGCCCAGAAGTGCAAGTCCTGCCAGCTGTGTTTCAGATCCAGAATCCTGCTGACCAGGCAGGCCATGCCTGGGTTGTGCAATGGGAAGGTGTCGCGTGCTTCCTGGGTACAAACAATTCTGCATTTACAGCAGATTTTCGGTTCTTTTCTTCCTCTTTTTAACTTTAATTCCTGGGAAGCGAAGGGGCGTGACGTGCGGGGGAAGTGGGGAAGGGGGACGGAAGGGGGGCGGTTGATGTGGAGGTTGGAGACACAGCTGCTTCCTTCCCTTCCGCAGCTCCCTGCTGACAGGAGCCCAGAGGGCTGGGGTAGGGGGTGGCAGGAGGGCACATTCTGTACCAAGGTCTGGTCCCTACCTGGAGGGGGCTGCAGTGGAGCGGACAGAGGCACA
Source organism: Emydura macquarii macquarii (assembly GCF_026122565.2). Lineage (NCBI taxonomy): Eukaryota > Metazoa > Chordata > Testudines > Chelidae > Emydura > Emydura macquarii. The sequence continues at coordinate 42,438 of NW_027133015.1, read as the reverse complement.
GAACAGGGGGCAGCCTCCCCGGCTGGGTGTCTTCATGGCGCATGAGTTTATGGGCAAGATGGCAAGAGTCTTGGAGGACAGTGCCCAGGGGAGCTCAGGGCATGGGGAGAGGAAGCCAAGGACAGGGAACATCAGCCATCAAGAGGGGGTCACAGTTTGAGCAGGGGAGGGGGGGGAGCGGTAGGCAGAAGCCTGAGCCATGGAGCTGTGTTCTGACAGTGGAAGCTAGTCAGAGGAGACAGGGGCAGGGAGGGTAAAACACCAGGGAATCATCCCAGCATCTTGCATGCCCCGCCCAGTTCCCCACAGGATCCTTGGGAAAAGATGGGGGACTCCCAGAAAATGGGGTTCCCTTACTGCAAGGGCAACGGAGGAGGGGATGGAAGCCTGTGTAGGTGGGTGGGGAGCAGGTGGAGATACGCTGGAGACAGAGATGAGCTAGAATGGATGGGAGAGGCTGGGTGGAAATACACAAAATCACGTTAAAATTGGAGCTTGATTTCCCAGCCTCTCGGGGTGAATGTCCCTGTGTGCCCAGCGGTGCACAGAGGTGCCTGACCCCAGAGGCACGTCCATGGTGGTGACAGCTCATCGCCCTCCTGCCTTCCTCATGGGGCAGGGCCTCGTGCTCTAACCATCTCCTCTCTGCTGCTCCCTTCCAGGGAGCTCCTTTCTGCCGTTCCCTAGGGGCCTGAAGGAGGCGGCAAAGTCCATATTAACCCTTTACGTCCTGCACGCCATTTCGTTCGTGCTGTGGGCCGTCCTCCTCATCGTGGTGATTGCGAAGTGTGAGTATGCCGGCACGTGTTCAATATGGGAACAGTGGGAAAGCCCAGGGGTGACATCCTGGCTCCATTAAGTCAGTGGTCAAACTCTCATTTGCTTTAATGAGGCCAAGATTTCACCCGAGTCTCCCTCCCAGCCTGGGTCCCTGTCAATGGCCAGCATCAGATGCTGCAGGGGAAGGGGTACAATCCCCTGTAATGCACCACCCTGTGCCACAGAACTGCTAATTGTAAGACAAGGCTTAACAAGTCAGGCCACCCGCCCTCCGGCTCACAGCGGTGGGGCCCTTTCCCAGGGCATGCAGTGTGAGCAGGGAGGCATTGAGGTTTGATGTTTGAGTCTATCCCCATGAGCAACAAGCTAGTACAGTGTGTGCTGGGACCCCCTCTAGTGGCAGCACCACACAGGATGATGGCCCAACTACTGCTGCCCGCTAACGGAGTTACTTCTATAGCTCAAGTGGTTAGAGGTCTTTGCAGCAGGGATTAGGCATGCAACCCCTCCTGATGGACCCTGGTGGGAGCCGTTATGCACAGCTGCCCCAGCGTTGCCAACTCCAGGGGGTTGAATTAAAGTCCCAGTTCTTGGAGTCATGTGATTAGATGAGACTCTCAGCTTTCATTTAAAAAAAAAAAAAATAGACAGTTTCTAGTTGCAAAGAAAAGCCTGAGAAAGTGATGTAACAGCTCAGGAACCAGAGAGCAAAGAAAAGGAATCCAAAATTAGTATTAGTTTTTACAAATCTCAAGATCTTTAAGCCAATCTCATCATTATTATTATTATTTTAACATTCGGGGTAGTCCAGACTGCACCAGGGTACAAGTGGTTCAGAGAGGACTGGGAGATTGTCTCCCCCAGTCATGAGTAAGGAGAAGCTGGAAAGCAGAAATGCAGCATAGCTCCCTGGGCTGTGAATCCAAACTGAAAATTCATCTCTACTCTGAGTCCCCCAAAACCATATAAACAACAGCTGACATCTGTTCCTCTTTCTAGACTCAGCGATGTCCAAGGAGCTGGAGCAGATGCGGACTGATCAATTGGTGATGAAAGCCGACGGTAACAATCCAGCTTCTTCCTGGGTATCCATGCGTTGGTTTTACTGTTGTTGGCCCAAGCCAAAATCTGAGGCCTGGCTGGGTTTGGTCCCATTAGGGGGAGCAACTGCTGCTCCCAGGCAGGTCTGTTCTCACTGTGATCTTCTTTAGCTATCCAGGACCTGTTCCCTTGAACACAGCAGGAAGTAACATAGAATCATAGAAGATTAGAGTTGGAAGGACCTCAGGAGGTATCTAGTCCAACCCCCTGCTCAAAGCAGGACCAACCCCGACTAAATCATCCCAGCCAGGGCTTTGTCAAGCTGCAGCTTAAAAACCTTTAAAGATGGAGATTCCACCCCCTCCCTAGGTAACCCATTGCAGTGCTTCATCACCCTCCCAGGGAAAAACATTTTCCTAATATCCAACCTAGACCTCCCTCACTGCAACTTGAGACCGTTGCTCCTTGTTTTATCATCTGCCACCACTGAGAAGCCTAGCTCCATCCTCCCTGGGACCCCCTTTCAGGTAGTTAAAAGCTGATATCAAATCCCCCCTCATTCTTCTCTTCTGCAGACTAAACAGTCTGCACAAATGCAGAACAAAACGACAGATCCTGCCCCAAAGAGCTTCCAACCTAAATATTGGACAAGGGCCTAAAGGTGGAGACAGGCAAACAGATACGGGGGAATTAGAAGGAACCAGGACGTACCCAGCCTCTCACGGTTTTGGTTGCGCTTCGATTAACTAATTAACAATCTGATCCAAAGCCCATCGAGCCGGATGGAAAGACTCTGTAAGGGGTTTCCTGCCGCAGCCCCTCTGCTTTGGTCCCTCTCTGGCAAACAAAGGACTCGAAGACCCTCCAGCTTGCATTAACCAGTGTGTTTATTTACAAGGGGCCCGTGAGTTCCCCACCACCTTACAGTGCCTTGGTTGTGCCACCAGTCTCTGGGACTGTTCAGGATCCAGGGAGTCAGGCAAAGCCTCCACACCCCATCCACGCCTTCCCCTCTCTGCTCCTCCCACCCCCCTTCCCTTCTTGGCTGGCATGTAAACCCTCCTGGGTCAGCTGGGCAACTGCCCAGCTAACCAGCTCTGCTGCCCCTCAGCTATTTATGCTGGCGTGACAGGAGGCTGGCCAGGGGGTCAGCACCCAGCACCCTGTTACAGACGCCCATTCTCTGGAATGGCATTTGGATCAGGCTTTATTTAACTAGCCCGTCTAGAGCAGGGAAGTTTGCACCCTGGGAGCTCACAGATTCACGGAGGTTCCGGCCGGGAGTGTTCTGACCCCCTGCATGACCCAGCCCCGTGTAGGTCACCCTGCGACTCTATCTGGAGCAGTGCTCTCAGGGGGAGAAGTCAAATCTGTTAAAGGCTCCGGTGATGGAGAATCTGCCCCGCTCCTGGAGACGTTGTCCCGATGGTTAAATGCCGGTGCAAACATCTCATGTAGACGCGTTGTACTGGTGCAAAGCAGGACCCGCTCCAGCGTGTCTCACCCTGGTGACTTAGCACAGGGAATGGCATTGTGCAAGCCTTGTGCCCGGTGTGACACAAGTGCAAATTTCACTAGTCTAGAGGGGTGGTCAGTTCTCTTGTGCAGAGGTGACTGAGCGCAGGCTGGGCCTCCAGGATGTTCTGTCCTGAGCCAAATCTGTGCATTACAGGGCAGGATGCCTGTGAGGCACAAGTGTCCAACGCCGTCCAGCCGTCGTGGGTTAGATCTTCCAGCCTGCTTTCCTAGGCTCAAAGTCAGATGACTCTTGCAGGGAAGATGGCGGGTGTCCAGAGCAGATGACCGGGTCACTTTGGAGGGGATTGGGTGACCGTCTAATAGAGCAGGGCCTGGTCCATTAGGAAGTGGATTCCTTCAATTGATGGTTCTGATCAGGCTTCCTCTGAAGAGCGTCCAATTTCCTTTCAATCTCACCAGTGAGAGGCCATGTTTCAGTCCCACAGGGCCAGAGACTGACCACTGAAGCGCTGGATATCCTCAGCTTCAGCTTCTCGACAGCAGGGCGTCCTAGCTGTGAATCATAGAATCATAGAATATTAGAGTTGGAAGGGACCTCAGGAGGTCATCTAGTCCAACCCCTGCTCAAAGCAGGACTGAGCCAGGGCTTTGTCAAGCCTCAGCTTAAAAACCTCTAAAGATGGAGATTCCACCACCTCCCTAGGTAACCCATTCCAGTGCTTCACCACCCTCCTAGGGAAAAACTTTTTCCTAATGTCCAACCTAGACCTCCCGCCCTGCAACTTGAGACCGTTGCTCCTTGTTCTTGATGAGACGTCCATTACGGACTAGTCTAGAGGGACCCTAACTGATCTCGCTAACGGGCTGTCCCCTACGCCGGGCTGGTGGCTGTCTGTGGGTCTGAGGGAATGAGCACAGGGCAGGATATAAGGGCCCCTAAGATCTCACCTTGCCTCCCTGCACGGCCTGGGGCAGCTCACTCCCACCTGGAGCCTCACTGATCATCAGGGCCAAGGGGTGGAAGCAAATCCACCCGTGCACGGCCTCCCTCAGGGAAGGAAACTGGAGCTGGGTGGCCTGTGCAGACCCGCTGTTCTGGGGACCACGGCCCTGCCCCAAGACACAGGTGTGAGGGCGACAGATGGTTCCCAGTTCACCAGGCTCTGTCTCTTCCAGAGTCCAAGATGGCGAAGCAACTGGAGATGCTTCATTTAAACCAATCCATCATGCACCGCACTGGTACGTAGCGGAGCCCCCACGGATCCATAGCCTGACATCCCCTCTGTGGAAACCCCTTCCCTCCCCCCCCGCATCCTCTCATCTCACCCCTTTGCCCTGCCTCGCTTGTCCTCCTCACAAACTACCCCCACATTCCCTGATCAACCCCCCCACCCCTCCCCGTGGCGCCCCAGGAGTGTGATCGGCTCTGTTTGTCTCTCAGAGGCGGAGCTGGCCGCGGAGCTGCTGAGGCTGCAGTCAGACCAGACCACGCTGAGAGTGGAAGGTGAGGCAGGTGGGGGTGTGGAGCAGGCTTGGGGCAGGAAGCTCAGGTGGGGCTGGAGAACCCCAGCGCTGGGCAGTCCTTGGCAATCGGGGATTTCCCCCCTACCCCTACCGGGGTCAGCCTGAGCAAGGAGAGTTTGTGATTCTTTCCCTGAGATGGCGGCACCAAGGCAGGAAACCCACGGCCAAGACCTGCCCTTGCTCCCCAGAATAATTTGGGGCAAATGGGGGAGGGGAGAGGGGGATGGGGACCCATTAGGGGCTGCAGGAGGCAGGTAGATTCAAGGGCTGGACAGAAAGACGAAGCCCATTGTAAGAAGCTGGAGATGTTGGGGAGCCAGGGGTAAAGAATTGGGGGGCAGGGCTCCTGGGGGAGAGAGGGAGGGCAGGGTTGAGCTGAATGAATTTGACCCTGATGAAAAGTTCAGGTCCAGCTAGAGTGTCCGGCCAAGTCCCTAATGATGGTATCGGACCAACTGTGACAAGCTCGGTGCCTCCTGCTGCGGGGAAAGGGGCCCCAAATCCTGGTGTTTACGATCTGCACACAGCTGTGCCAGGCACCTGCTGCTCAGGCTGGGTTCTGGCAGCTTCGGACACGCAGAACCCAGTGAGCGCCGTTCAAGGCTCCCAGAATATTTAAAGGGATACGATCCTATTCTCGTACACGACCGTGTGTTGCGTTTCCAGTGTTCGGGGATCTGGCCAAAGCGAAGGAGGACAGGGACGACATCAGGGCCGAGACCTACAAGATCCAGGATGCTGCAGAGAAAGGGAACGGTGAGATACACCCCAGCCTCCACTTGCTTAGATTGTCAGCTCTTCGCAGCAGGGACCGTCTTTCTGTTCTGCGTCTGTACAGCGCCTAGCGCAGTGGGGGGCTCAATCTTTGGGGGCTACCACAATACAGATGGAAACACTGAATAATTCCCAGCCCCTCGAACATCCGGGGCCTTCATAGTCACTCATTGCCTCTGATGCCATGCTCACCCCATCTCCCCATTGCAGTGCTGGAGGGTGCTGTGCTGCAGGGAGTAGGATGGGGGGCTCTGTAGGGGGCGCTCTTCCTTCACAATCAATGCTCACCCCAATGACCCAGGGCAATCCTAGGGGCACTCTTCCCTCTGAGTTATATGATGGATTGTGCTGAAAGATTCAGTTTAAGCGAAGTCTCGGTCTTAGCTATCCATCCATCTATCTCTTCTCAGTAGCGAAGTGTCTAAAGGCCTCAGATGGTGGTGAAGCACTGGAATGGGTTACCTAGAGAGGTGGTGGAATCTCCATCCCTAGAGATTTTTAAGGCCTGGCTTGACAAAGCCTTGGCTGGGATGATTTAGTCGGGGTTGGTCCTGCTTTGAGCAGGGGGTTGGACTAGATACCTCCTGAGGTCCCTTCCAACCCTCATCTTCTATGAACCTGCTGGAAAACTCAGAGGAAACAGTGATTTGTTCCATCGGGAAGTTACTGAGAATTTGCTCCACATTTGGATAATAATATCCCCCCATTGATCAAGGGCCCCCAGTATCCAGCAGTGCATAACCCCAAGGTCTGGACAGCAAGGGGGCCTCACATCTGGATTGATAAAGCAGGAGGTCCCATGGCCTGTTCTGGTATGACAGGAGATGGACGAATGAACTTACTAGATAAACCAGTGGTTTGCGCCAATGGGACAAGAGGCAGGAGTGGTCTAGCTGGCTCACGGCTTGTTCCAGTCCAGAAATCCCTGTTTTCTCTCTGTGACGTTGTGGAGAAGTGACAATGTGCACCTGAAATTGCATAATATGGAATGTTGTTGTAGGATAAGTGTCAAGCAGACATGGCTGACGGGTGTATTGTGGGACAAAACCCATGCTAGCTGCATGGCAACATGGGGGCTTTGACTCCTGGGGAGACGCCCCCCCCAGACTGGTCATCTGGAATGCTGGAAGGGGGTTGAATTTGAAGGGTCAGTGGCTGGCTCCTGAGGAGTGAAGGAGCAGATCAGAGGTTCAAGGAGCTACTCTGTGATCAGGAAGGGACGCGTGGCTGGTCTGACATAAGATTAGACTTTCCCTTGGTGAGTAAGCAGTAGCAGGGTTACGCAGGGCTCCTGTTATTTTTTTACTCCGGTTAAATGAAAGTTGAGTGGTTTTTCAAACCCTGTGTCACAGAGGTGTAGGCAGTGTGGCCTAGTGGTCAGTGCAGGTGTCTGGCCTAGTGGTTGGAGCAGAAAGGAAGGGCAGAGCTGGAGTGGTGGTCAGGAGAAAAGCCTGTGGTCAGAGTCTGGAGTCAAGAGTTCAGGGACTGGGGCTGGAGCAGAGCAGGCAAGGGCTGGAATCAGGGCCGGACAGGATGCAGGTCTCCTGTGGACTGCAGCGGGAGTTTCATAGAGGCCAAGGCCAGAAGGGACCATTTCCTGTATAAAAGAGGCCATGGAGTTTACGAGTGCTCAGCCCTTCTGGGAATCAAGCCCACGCACTGGAAACATAAGCTGGATTCTGATCTTGGTTACCCGTGTGTAAAACTCCATAAACGTCCGTGCCATGACTATGGATTTACACCTCCACCAAAGAACCCTGCGGCTGCAGATGTGGAGTGTGGGCACGCTGGTTGTGGGGGCTGCTGGGGACGAAAATCCCTCCTTTGGCACAACTGGCAAATCAATGAGTCAGTAACATAAGAGGTGCTGAGATAATAGTGGTAGCTGTAGCTAGGTGAATGGGTGCGAAGGGAGCTAGATATCGAAGCATGTAGCCGGAAGGGCATGAGTAGGGATAGCTGGCTAGTGTGTACTGGTGATGGATGGACGCAGAGAGAGATGGATTCACAACAAAAACTTGGTTAATGCTGAGTGGAAGATGCCCATTGGTATCTCATGTCCTTCCAGAACATCAGCTTGAGCACAACTCAAATCTCTGGAAGCCAGCCAATACAGCAGTAAGGTACATGCCCACACAGCCTTAACTCTGCCCGCCTGGAGCTGGCAATAGTTGCTGGCCAGGATGTGCATGCAGGGCAGTGGCCTTCACTGTGCGAGGAGTAGTGGGACTGGATGGGGGAGGTATTAGCTGGAGCGGTTTGATGGAGATGTGGTTACGATAGGATACCTTTCAGGTAGTTGAAGGCTGCTATGAAATCCCCCCTCATTCTTCTCTTCTGCAGACTGAACAAGCCTAGTTCCCTCAGCCTCTCCTCGTAAGTCTTGTGCTCCAGCCCCCTAATCATTTTTGTTGCCCTCCGCTGGACTCTCTCCAACTTGTCCACATTCTTTTTGTAGTGAGGGCCCCAAAACTGGACACAATACTCCAAATGTGGCCTCACCAGTGCCAAATAGAGGGGAATAATCACTTCCCTCCATCTGCTGGCAATGCTCCTACTAATGCAGCCCAATATGCTATTAAGCTTCTTGGCAACCAGGGCACACTGCTGACTCATAATCAGCTTCTTACCCACTGTAACCCCAGGTCCTTTTCTGCAGAACTGCTGCCTAGCTCGTCGGTCCCCAGTCTGTAGCTGTGCATGGGATTCTTCCATCCTAAGTGCAGGACTCTGCCCTTGTCCTTGTTGAACCTCATCAGATTTCTTTTGGCCCAATCCTCCAATTTGTCTAGGTCACTCTGTATCCTATCCCTGCCCTCCAGCGTATATACCACTCCGTCTAGCTTAGTGTCATCCGCAAACTTACTGAGGGTGCAATCTACCCCATCCTCCAGATCATTAATGAAGATGTTGAACAAAACTGGCCCCAGCACCGACCTCTGGGGCACTCTGCTTGTTACCGGCTGCCAGCTAGACATGGAGCCATTGATCACTACCCGTTCAGCCTGATGCTCTAGCCAGCTCTCTATCCATTTTATACTCCATTCATCCAACCCATACTTCTTTAACTTGCTGATAAGAATACGGTGGGAGACTCTCCAAAGCTTGGCTAAAGTCAAGGTATGTCACGTCCCCCGCTTTCCCCACTGCCACAGAGCTGACTGTGCTGTGTTGTCCCCTGCAGGCACTTCCCAGTGCCAGCGTGACTGGGAGCAGTACCGAGGGAGGTGTTACCTTTTCTCCTCCTCTCTCCAGTCCTGGCAGGCAGCGAGAAAATCCTGTCTGAGCCAGCAAGCCGATCTGGTGGTGATCAACGACCAAGCAGAGCAGGTATGACCCCCCCCTCCCCACTGCACTGGGTGAAACGCAGCTGTGCAGAGGGCCGATATCGGGCCTAGTTAAAGCTCCAGTTCTAACCACCCAATCCTCTGTGTCATCCCCTCCCTAGAATTACTTGGCCGTTAAAGCTGGAGCCATACGTCACTGGATTGGCTTCACTGACCAAGGGAATGAAGGCGTCTGGCACTGGGTGGACAACACTCCTGGCGCATTTACGTAAGCATCATTCCCTGGGGCAATCCTCTGCTCTCCCCTGCCTGCCCCTGGCTTTCCCCAGTTATCCCTGCTCCTGCAGGCGCTTTCCACGTCAGTAGCTTCAAGGCTGAGGCCTGGGATGGAACCGCTCGTGTTTGATTTCACAGCCTGATAACTGAACAATTCGGGCTTTCCTGTCGGTCCCCCACGGGTCCCTGGTTGAAATCTGGCCCAGGTCTGTAGTGACCACACATCGTTCCCATTGGAGGGCTGCTGGGTGCCCGCTGCATGAAACGAGTTTGCTGGGTCTCAGCCTAGTTCCCAGTGGGAAAGGCATCCGCACTGCACTGGGTGCTCGTCGGACATCGCAGTCAAGGGGCCGAGGACTGAATGGGTCATGGGTCTGGAACACCCCTCTCAGTCTAGAGGGGCGTCTCTCCAAGTGAAGTCTGTTCTTGTGCTGCCATGGCCCGTGGGGGTGGCAGCCTCTCCCACTGCTAACATGGCAAACGCCTCTGCAGGGGTGTGAACTGAGGGCCTTTAACCTTGCCTAGTGGTCAGAGCCCTGCTCTGGGACTTGGTAGAACAGGCTTCCATTCCCAGCTGTGCTGCTGAGTGACCATAGGCAAGTCACTGCCCTGCTCTGTGCCTCGGTTTCCCCTTCTGCAGAATGACCATCTGATGCTTTTCTCTCCCCTGATGAAAAGTGCCAGCTCAAAGCCAGGTGTCCCTCAGCCGAAGGAGCAGCTAGACTAGCCGGTGGCATAAGGGCTCTTCTCTTCCTTCCCTCCCAGGTTTTGGGCCAGCGGGGAGCCCAATAACAGATACAATTATCACATCCGAGAGGAGGACTGCGCCCACCTGCACGAGGACGGCACCTGGAATGACGAACCCTGCCACATGCGGTACAGGTGGATCTGTGAAAAAACGCCTGCGGTGTAAACTGGGCTGCGAGGCCTGTGAAATGTTCAAGCCCAGGCTGCCCATAGGGCTTTTGTGCTTCCTCACCCGCATCGACAACCGGCTGGAGATGCTCCACGCTCGCCCGGCACTCTCCTGCCCCATCCTTTCACCACTGCTTCAGGGCTGGAAACATGCTGTTCACAGTGAAAGCTCCTTCTCCCCTCCCCCCTGGGGCCTGCACTGCCCTCCTTTCCCCTATGTCTCCTGCCTTCACTGAACCCCCAGGCCTGTTTGAACCCCGCAGGACCAGCTCTGGTGCCCTGGGCGGGGGATGGGGCTGGGCGCTAGCCCCTTTGCTCTGCAGGGAGTCAGGGGTTAACGGGGGGGCACTGGGTGTTGGGACTTAACTCTGAGGGACGTGTCTTCCCCTCTGGGCTTGGCTGCTTCTGCTGTGAAATGGGGCTGAGAATAGGCCCCCCCCCACCTGTGGGCCGGTCCCCCCCCCCCCCCACCTGTGGGCCGGTCCCCCTGACTAATGGAGGTTTCAGACCCACCTTGAGATGCTCAGGTGGTTGTTGCAATGTAAGGGGAGCAGGCCTGCAGTGACACACAGGGTGCGGAGGGTGGCCCGGTGGGCAATACAGCTGCCCTGGACTCAGAATCTGTGCTGGCGTCACTGTCTTTGTGTTATGGGGGGTGCGCACTCACTAGCCGGCTCAGGCTGGTGGCAGACATGCACGCACACACACTGGGGCTGTGTGTGGGACACAAACATGCGTGCGCGCGCACGCACACACACACGGGGGCTGTGACTGAGGCACACACACTGGGGCTTTGCTCGGGGTGTGCACACACACACACCCTGGGGCTGTGTCTGGTGGCAGACACACACACACACCCTGGGGCTGTGTATGCGGCGCACACGTGCACAGGCTCTTCACAAAGGCACAACCGTCCACATGCCCCACCCACCCTCCCAGAGTGTCCACCTGGCATGTATAGTGCGCACAGCAGGGACACACACACACACACACAGCCAGACTGTGCTGGGACCACAGAAGGTCTTTTCTCATATGCAGCCACACCCGCTCGGTGTGTCAGGCTCCTTGAGGCTGGGGTGTGGCCAAGGGTCTGATCACCCCCCCGCGCGACACAAGGTTTGCCAGCATACAGGCGAGTGCAGACAAGGCCTAGGCCTCATGCTGGGCCCTGCCCAGGGGTAAGGCGGGCTAACGCTCGACACCCCTCCATGCTGCCAGGCGCTCACACCCTAGCCTGTGGCTTATAGCGCCTAGGCCTTCATCCAGCCCTGGGCCTCATAAAAGCGGGGGCGTGGGAGGAACGGGCTATTTCATCCGCACGGCCTCGCTGGGGCAGACCCAGCGTCCACCTTGCCCAGTGGCCCATCTCTCTCTGTGGCCAGTGGCTGATGCTTCTGGTAGGTGCCGGTTTTAGGAACACTGAGCGCATGGGGTTGCCTCCCTGGGTCATCGTAGCTAATTGGCCCTGTCCTCCAGGAAGTTACCGACTGCTTTTTTCAACCCAGTTACGCTTTTGGCCTCCACAATCCCCTCTGTGAAATGCTAAACCTGCTGCCTAATCATTTCACCGGGAGAACCCTGGTTGTTGCATTGTGTGAAGGGGTAAATAACACTCCCCTGTTCCCTTTCTCCACATCAGTCATGGTTTTATAGCCCTCTAGCGTATCCCCGCATAGGCATCTCTTTTGTAAACTGAACAGTCCCAGTCTTTTTAATCTCGCCTCATAGGGAAGCTGTTTCAAACCCCTCGTAATTTCCATTCGCCGTCTCTGCACCTTTTCCAATTCCTGTGTATCTTTCTGAGATGGGGTGACCAGAACTGGACGCAGTATTCAAGGTCTGCGCGCACCATGCCTTACAGAGAGGCATTAGACTATTTTCTGTTTTATTATCTAGCCCTGTCCTGATGGGGTCTAACATTCGGTTTGCTTTTTTGATGGCACATGGAGCGGAAGGTTTCAGAGAACTCGCCCCGCTGACTCCACGATCCCTTTGTTTTTGCATGGTAACAGCTAGTTTAGACACCAGGGGTGTGTGTACAGTTGGGATTATGCTTTCCAGTGTGCAACACTGAATTGTCAACCCTGGATTTCATCTGCCATCTTGTTGCCTGGTTACGGAGATTCCCTGTGTTAGCTCTTCACAGGTAGCTTTGGCCTTCGCTATCTTGAGTAATTTTGTATTGCCTGCAAATTTTGCCACCTCACGGCTCGCCCTCTTTATGCACACCCGGGAATACTGTCAGGGGGAGATGGTGCCCGCTGTGAATTGTCTCCCTCAGGGGCAGGGTGGGAGCTGAATGGCTAGGGAGATTTGCATAACCCGTATGGACACACCTTGTCTCCCTGCAGTGGCTGGGTCATGGAGCGACGTTTATGAGGCTGCTACAGCATGGTTACTGGGTTGATTCTTTTATCTCGGGTAGTAGCAGCTCATCCTGTTAGATCCAGAGGGCCGGGGTTCAATCCCTGATCCCGACAACTGCACTCAATCCTGTTATCTTTAAACTAGCCTGGGGAGAGCAATCCTGCTCTGAAATGCTGCATTAGCAGGGCTGCTCCCTCTTTGATGCTGTGACTGACTCAGGGTCACCACTGCCCAGTGCAGGGGGGGGGCGGTGCCCTGACATCACACATGCAGGCCACACCCCGGGAGCGCCTGAGTCACTGCGTGGTATAAGACACGCTCCGGGGGCAGGAAGCCCAGAGGGAGCTGACAGCAGAGGACACAGAATGCTAACCTTGCCCCAAAGAGGAAGGAGCCTGCATGACTGAGAGAGAAGATGGAGACCTGGAGCAGATGCTGAACCCTGCGGGAGAACCTCAGTGGGGCCAGGAGGACCCAGGAACACAGGCTGGAGTCTGGACCCTCCCCACAGTGAGATGTGCCAGCTCTCTAGCTAGCTATGAGGAGCCTGCTGCTACGCGTGTTGCTGGTTCCCTGGCGGTGGCAGTTGGGTTCCTTCCCTTTTTTGCTCCCGTATGGTGCTCAAAGAAAGCTCAAAAAGGATTCTGGTTTTTCCTCTTTTTAAAGACAGATCAGAAATCGAGGTCTCACCCCTGCTGCTGTCGCTAGAAGCTCTGTGAGTGACTGGGGAACTGTCAGGACTGACAGCATTACAGACCCTGTGCAGCGGACACCTCACTGACTGGCAGGGGAAGTGATTATTTTTCTCCAAAGTTTTTGAACTATTTAAGCCAGCATCTGCCCCCATTTACACCTGTGTAAATTCTGAGTCACACTATTGACTTCACTCTAGATTTTTGCTGGTGTAACTGGGAGCAGAGTTTGGCCCTTTGGCGTCTTCCTTTTCATTTTTGTGGACGCACATTTAACTCAAATGCCTGAGAAACAGCTGGGAGAAAGGCTCTTTTAGCTAAAGATGCTACACACACAAACACATCCCTGCCCCTTTAATTATAGTCAGTCCTGTTCTCATGAATCAGCAGCTGGTGATCCTCATTCTGGTCATCATAAGAACCACCATACGGCGTCAGACCAAAGATCCATTTAGCCCAGTATTCTGTCTTCCGACAGCGGCCAATGCCAAGTGCTTCAGAGGGAATGAACAGAACAGGTCATCATCAAGTGAGCCATCCCCTGTCATCCACGCCCAGCTTCTAGCAATCAACAATCTCTGCCTATCCTGGCTAAAAGCCATTGATGGACCTATCCTTCATGAGTTTATCTAGTTCTTTTTTTAACCCCTTGTAGTCTTGGTCTGCACAACATCCTCTGGCAAGGAGTTCCACAGGTTGACTGTGCTTTGGGTGAAGAAATATTTCCTTTTGTTAATTTAAACTCTACTGTGTATTAATGTCATTGGGTGACCCCCCCAGATCTTGTGTTATGAGAAGGAGTAAATAACACTTCCTTATTTATGTTCTCCACACTGGTCATGATTTTATTGACCTTTATCATCTCTTTATCATCTCTCCCTTTTTGATGCCAGGGACCAGCTTGGTGCTTTTCTAAACTGTGTCAGGGAGATCTCAGAGACCGGTGCCGGCCCATGGACTGGGCGTTCAGAAACACTGCTTTAGCAGGCTTCCAGCTTCTGATGTACATAAAAAAATGTATTTGCTGTTACCTTTGAGTTATAGAATCATAGCGTTGAAAGGGACGTCAGGAGATATCTAGTCCAACCCCCTGCTCAAAGCAGGACTAACCTCAGTGTGAGGGTTTTATCAAGCCGCAGCTTAAAAACCTCTAAAGATGGAGATTCCACCATGACCCTAGGTAACCCATTCCAGAGCTTCACCACCCTCCTAGTGAAAAACGTTTTCCTAATGTCCAACTTAGACCTCCCGCCCTGCAACTTGAGACCGTTGCTCCTTTTTCTGTCATCTGCCACCACCGAGAACAGCCTAGCCCCATCGTCCCTGGAACCCCCCTTCGGGTAGTTGAAGGACGCTATCAAATCCCCCCATTCTTCTCTTCTGCAGACTAAACAAGACTAGTTCCTTCAGCTTCTCCTCATAAGTCTCGTACTCCAGCCCCCTAATCATTTTTGTTGCCCTCTGCTGGACTCTCTCCAACTTCTCCACATCCTTTTTGTAGTGGGGGACCCAAAACTGGACACAATACTCTAAATGCGCCCTCACCAATGCCGAATAGAGGAGAATAATCACTTCCCGCAATCTGTTGGCAATGCTCCTACTAATGCAGCCCAATATGCTATTAGCCTTCTTGGCAACCAGGGCACACTGTTGACTCATATCCAGCTTCTTATCCACTGTTACCCCCAGGTCCTTTTCTGCAGAACTGCTGCCCACTTATCGGTCCCCAGTCTATAGCTGTGCATGGGATTCTTCCTTCCTAAGTGGAGGACTCTGCACTTTTCTTTGTTGAACCTCATGAGATTTCTTTTGGCCCAGTCCTCCAGTTTCTTTAGGTCCTTCTGTATCCTATCCCTACCTTCCAGGGTATCTACCACTCCCCCAGCTTAGTGTCATCTGCAAACTTGCTGAGGGTGCAATCTATCCAATCCTCCAGATCATTAATGAAGATGTTGAGCAAAATTGGCCCCAGGACCGACCCCTGGGGCACTCCGCTTGTGACTGGTTGCCAGCTAGACATGGAGCCATTGATCACTACTCGTTGAGCCCTGTGCTCTAGCCAGTTCTCTATCCATTTTATAGTCCATTCATCCAACCCATACTTCTTTAACTTGCTCATAAGAATACTGTGAGAGACAGTATCAAAAGCTTTGTTAAAGTCAAGGTATATCACATCCACCGCCTTCCCTACATCCACAGAGCCAGTCACCTCATCATAGAAGGCAATCAGGTTGGTCAGGCATGACTTTCCCTTGGTGCATCCATGTTGACACTTCCTGATCACCTTCCTCTCTTCCGTGCCTTAAAATGGATTCCTTGAGGACCTGCTCCATGATTTTTCCAGGGATTGAGGTGAGCCTGACCGGTCTGTAGTTTCCTGGATCTTCTTTCCTCCCTTTCTTGAAGATGGGCACTATATTTGCTTTTTCCAGACATCAGGGACCTCCCCCAAGTTGCCACGAGCTTTCAAAGATAATAGCCAATGGCTCTGAAATCACCTCGGCCAACTCCCTTGGATGTATTGCATCTGGCTCCATGGTCTTGTGTATGTCCAATCTTCCTAAATCGTCTTGGATCTGTTCCTTCAGCACTGCGGGATGTTCAGCTCCTTCCCATTCTGTGCCGCCCAGTGCAGCAGCCTGGGAGCTGACCTTGTCTGTGAAGACAGAGGCAAAAAAGGCATTGAGTACCTCAGCTTTCTCCACATCCTCTGTCACTAGGTTGCCTTCCCCATTCTGTAAGGGGTCCACACTTTCCCTAATCTTCCTTTTGTTGGCAACATACCTGTAGAAACCCTTCTTGTTACCCTTCACAGCCCTTACTAGCTGCAACTCCAATTGTGCTTTGGCCTTCCTGATTTCATTCCTGCATGTTCGAACAGTGTTTTTATAATCCTCCCTAGTCATCTGACCAAGCTTCCACTTCTTGTAAGCTTCTTTTTTGTGTTTAAGATCACCAAAGACTTCTTTGTTAAACCAAGCTGGACGCCTACCATATTTGCTGTTCTTTCTGCACATTGGGATGTTTGTTTAATACATTGTATTATTTGCACTGTATGCAATGACCAGTGGGTCAGGGACGCGCTCTGTGCAGAGTTAGTAGCCTGGAGTGGGGACACCCTAGCCCCTGCCCTAAGGGACCATGGCAGGATTGGGGGTTGAGCCCCAGGAATCCTGGGCCCAGACTTGTTGGGATTACATGGACCCCACCACACAGACAAATGGGAGGGGAGCCTTTGAGATCAGGTGGGCCTCTGGGTAAAGGGAGTGGGGGCAAGGACTCAGATCCTGTCGCTAGCCAACCCCACTGGGGTAGTGCATGAGCCAGGAAAGTTCCCCACAATAGCGGGCCATTCCCCCACTTATACATAGGAAGCCTGACATAACAAGAGCGCCTGAGGACAGACACAGAAACAGTGAGGCATTCACAGGAGGCAGAGTGAGGCGTATTGAAAACGGTGTGAAGATTGCAGGCTGCCATTTTACATCTGGGAGGGGTTTTCCTTGTCCTGTGTGAAGGGTGGGGGGCTCTGTGAGGCGCGGTGAGTTGTGTCTGTCTGCTTTAGGGAACAGCCGACTCTCTGTAATAGGTTGGTGGGTGTTAGATTTCTGGATTATGCTGCAGCCTTCTAGGAAGAATGTACATGTTTCTGGTTTTAATTTTCTTTCCCTAACTCTGGACTGTGACCCACTGATACAAACAGGAACTGAAAAATTCCTGGCCAGCCCTCGGTCACAGAGATTCAGGTCCCCCCTGGGTCAGCCCCGACAGAGGGAATGCACCCCTTTGCCTGCTGATCGACCCCCCAAAAGCCCAGGGAAGCTCTCGGAGCCAAAAGGTGAGGGCTTCTTTCCTGGCTGCTGTCTACGTACCTCCAAACCTTCCACCTCCCCAGGGTTGCTCTTCCATTGTAAGATACTGAGGCTCAGCAATGTGGCAGCTGGGTTGATAACAATTTGCAGCAGGCTTCGAATCCTAAACTGCCACCTCTTGAGGCTGAGGAGCAGCTCCACCACCTGGCAGCAGCAGTAGGCTGTTATAGCTGAGCGGCTCAGCCACCAGAGGATGACATGATACGCTTTGCTGGTTGATTGCACCTTGAGAGCAGGCAACGTCATCTGGACACAGCTACATTTTTTTTGTTTTTTCTGAACTTGTTGCAGTTGAAGATCATAAGTAAAATTCAAACAGTCTGACCTCAGCCAGGCTGGAAACCACAGAGGAGGGTCATGGGGGCCATGGGAGGTAGACAGACCTCTGGAAAATTGCTCATCTTCACCATCCACCCTGCAGATCTCTCTGGGTTCGCACTCTCAGTTCCCCCAGAAGGTCTGTGGGCTGACGTTCTTGCTAATTTTCTTCTGTACCCAGCGTCACTTTTCAGTCTCCTACCCGGGCTCCTGCCCTGCTGCTGAGGAAGAATGGCCCTGAGATGACCTTGGAAGCTGGCAGATTTTTTCCCCTCCCTTCCTTCCTTCTATTGTAACAAATCCAGATCTCCCCAGGCCTGCTCAGTGCTTCCCACAAAGCCAGCTCAGAACATCGCAGCCACAAAGATGTACCCCAGACCCTCCCACTCTGAAAGCCCTGGGGCCTGAGCTAACAGAGAAGCTCTGTTAGCATCATAGGGCATATGACACACAAGTGAACAGCTCCAAAGCCACTGGAATCCACAGGGGTGTGAGGAGTCAAGACACACCAAGAAGCCTGGGATTGTCACTTGGGAGTGTTATTGCCTTGACAGTAATGAACGCCACTTGCTTGGGCATCAGGGAAGGGCTGAGTCAGAAGGACGGAGAGGGGAGTGGCCTGGTGCTCTGAGGTTGGCAGAGCAGAGGGGCTGACGGGGGACATGGTGTTCTGAAATGCTGGCAGTACCTAGTGGATACCGACCACCAGGCCTCTTCAATTACCCTGACCAGACTTTGGTTAGCAGCCAGCCTTAGCTTAGCTTGTCCCCGTTTCACAGCTGGCCCTCATGAAGGATAAAAGCCTACTACTTCTGCCATCTAACTGAGATACCATTCGGTACAAGCGGTGAAGATCTGGGGTTTGGTTCTGCAGGTTCTAAATTCACGCACGGCTGCTGCCCTGTGGTGGCGATTGTTACAACATGAGAACTTGGTGAAGGAGGAAGAGAACCAACAGAAAGCACTGAGAGTGATCAGAGATATGAAAGAGGAGGAAGGGGGCAGGACATTTTGAGGGCAAATATTGATAACGGCCTCCTTTGTAAAGGCATTGAGATCTTCTGAGGAAAGGCACTACAGAAGTGGTAGGGATTATTAGGGGGCAGGTCCCAGAGGCTGATCCTATCTACCTCCTAATCGAGGGGTCCGGTGCTGCTCTGAAGGTGAAAGGGTCTTGTTGATATCTCCTCAACCACCAGGCCTTGTAATGACCTAGGGAAGATCCCCCTCTGGATTCCTGACTAGAAGCAGAAATCAGCAGTTTGTAATAAACCAGCAGCTTCCTCTCCCATGCAGAGGTGGCCGTGTCTGGGGCTGAGCGGAGCAGGGAGCTGTTCCAGACACACAGGCCTCCACTTTTCCTCCATGTTCTTCATGGAGAGGACACAAACAAGCTTTTGTTAACTTAGCTGAGATTTCCCAAACACTTCAGCTGAAATGCACTGTGTTGGTTCAAACATAAAACAGATTTATTAACTACAGAAAGCTGGATTTTAAGTGAGCTTAAGTGGTAGGCAAAAAGATTGGTACCAAAGAAAATAAAGATAAACACACAATTTAAATCTTAATCGTGATAACACCAGGTGAACTCTAGATAAAGCAATCTTTCTCACCTCACTGGATGTTGTAGTTCTCAATGCACAAGCTTCTCCCTGAAACTAGGGACCAGTCTCCTGCCGAAGTCTTTGTCTCTCAGCACTCTCATTGCTTCCAGCATAGGTGTGGAGGAGAAAGGCCAAAGCTTGCAGATCTTGTCCCTTATTTTACATCTTTTGACCAAGCAACTAGTAGACATGAGTACAGGCACGTCCAGGTGGGCTCTGCTGACTCACAAGATTGCTCCATCCCACCCCCGTGGTGTCGTCTTGTGCGACTGAGTCATAGAGTTGAGCAATCTCCATTGTACAGTATTCCGCTGCTGTCACTGTATTGTAAATCCTTTGTATCCCGTTGCAGATTCCCTGCTGGAAATTAGTCACTTCACACTCTGCTGGGCGGGGGCTACTGCCCTGGTAGAAGAGACTCTTAAACATACAGCATATTTCTCTAACAACTATGCAGCAAAATCTCATAACTTGATACACAATGACGCTACACGTATTTAGACAGCACAATGGGTTTAAGATATTCTGACCTTTCATCAGATATTTATCTGGCCTGCTTAGTATGAACTATTACAGCCACACTGAAAGTATGAATATGGGGTTCACAGGGTGCTGCTTTGGGGTGCAGTGTGTCACCCTGGGAGGAAAGACTTCAGGAAGAGGCTGTTTTTGCAAAGTCCACCTGCTCTGCCTAGGAATTCAGCAGTGGGAATTGCTTTGCCAGAGTGATCAGTTTTGGCTAGTGCTAGGTGACAAATCACTTGAGTACTGAGTGCAGGGGTAGTGGCATGTTGTGATCCTGATTGCGTGAAGACAGGTCTTTGTACCCTGTGATGTGGGCTCTGCCAAAACAATTGTAGCTGCCGTTTAACTCTCTCCTTCCACCCTGTTTCAAGACACCGCTGATTCGACTCAAATGAGAGTCTTTGTTTTGTTAAGTGATCATTAGACCTGAAATCGCTGATAACCAGGTCTAGCTGCTGAACCTCAGGGTACATCTACACTTAAAATGCTGCATCGGCACTGTAGTGCTTTAATGAAGATGCTCTAAATCGACGGGAGAGAGCTTCTCCTATTGGCTTTATCAATCCACCTTCCCGAGAGCTGGTAGCTGCGTCGACAGGAGAAGCTCTCCTGCTGACACGGCATTGTCTACATGGGGTGATAGGACAGTATAACTACGTCACTCAGGGAAGTAGATTTTTCACATGCCAAACGACGTAGTCATACCGGTATAGGTCTGTCCTGGAGACCAGACCTAAGTTGCACAGATGGAGGCAGCAGTAGCTGAGGCATTTCTAATGCCATCTTCCCCACCCCTGTGGTGGGAGGGGAACTCATGTGAACACACCTCTGAACTCTGGGCCTTCGCTGACCAAGGCGTGAGTGGGGTGCAGTGGAGGGAGAGGGCAAAGGCAGGTTCAAGGAGCATTTGTTGGACTTTCACCGTGCAAGGGGAAAAACTGAGACAAAGGACACCGGACAATGGATTCTGTGACAGTTTTGCCCAAGCAATGGCAGAGTGCGGCTGGTGCTGAGAGTCCCGCCCTGCGATCCGAGTCTAACACCGAGATACCGTCACTGCGGTGGGAGCCATAAGGAGGGCGAAGCTGGAGAGATGGTCGCAGCTGCAGGTGGTGTGAGTGCTGTTCGCGTGCAGAACGGTGCAGCCGTCCCGAGACCAGGTGCCTTCCCCGCCCACGAATTTCCAGTAGACGCAGAGAGACTCTTCCTTCGATTGTATGTCCTGGAAACACAACAGAATCATCCTCATCCCCACGGGAGCACAGAGCGTTGTTTGGGTTAGCACGTGTCTATACGCGCAGTAACAGACCTGGCTGTGGGGCAGGGTGAAGTTTGCAGGTCTGGAGAGGTGAATGTGTCTCCTGCCTCCGACGGCCCCACTCACCACCCTGGAGTTGAGGTGACTATTCCCCAGCGTCCCACCAGCTGGTGGTTTTCCCTGGCTGAGAAGTCTCCTGTTGATGATGGAGCCCAGTGTGGAGTAAGAAATAAAAGCAGTAGCAGCCGTCAGACCTGCTGGGAGAGGAGACGGAGACGCTATGGCAAAGAATGAGCCAGCCAGGTGCTCAGCAACCAGGGGTCCCAGCGAGCCCGTTGCAGATCTGGGAATGGAACCCAGGAGTCCTGGCCACAACTCATAAGATTTCGCCACTGGACCATGCCACCTCCTCTCTCGAGTCCCCAGGAACACGTCTGGCTGGAAGCTTTTGGCTGCAGGAAGCAGAGATGATGATATCATTTTTCTCAGTGAGAGGAGGCAGAGGGGCTGGCCAGGGACGAGCTTCCCCTGGTGCTGGAGGATTAGGGGCCACCAGCCTGAATGTGGCAGCTGAGGGTACATGTTACCCTGGTCCCCTCTCATCCCATTCGGGGGTCCATGCTCTTTCCATTCTCTGGGCCCATGTCCTACCAGAGACCCTTGCATCAGCTGCCTCCCCTCGGACCACACAGACCCTCACCGCTTGGATCTCAAGCTGTAGGGCAGCTGGGAACGAAGGGGTCTGCACAGCTCACAGCCCCACAGCCTGAGAAGGAGCACTCTGGTGTTAGAGACAGAGGTGAGGGTCCCAGCCTGCAGATCCCTGGGGATGGAGGAATGGGGGAACCTGGTCTGGGTTCGGTGCCTGGGAATGGCTCTGTGCTGTGGTTTGGGCCCTGGGTGTCTCCATCCCCAGGATGGTACCTTGTGTGGCTGCCCCAGTGACTGTATCGCAGTGGACGTCCATCGTCTCCCCATGAGCACTCAGCCTGAAGACCTCGCTGTCCTGGCTGCAGTCCCCTGTGATGAGCTGTGTCTGGACAGCTGCAGGGGAGAGGGGGAGATGACAGAGCCCCTCGCTGTGAAACCACTTTCCTGGGAATCCGTCCCGGCTGGGCCAGCTCCACGCCCCCTCCCACGCCACTTGGTGCCGCGGGGCATCAGGGCTCTTCCCCACTGGGGGAGGGGGAAGTTTGGAGCTCCCCCCTCTGAGTCCCATTGGGCACCCCTCCATGCCCCCTTCCCACATTCTGTCTGTGTCTCCCTGGGGATGCTGTGCACAGCAAGGGGAGTACCCCCGGGGGGGGTGTGTGTGTAAAGCCCCTATGGTGGATTGCCAAGTGTTGCATTTAACCCCTTCTCAAGCAGTTGCTGTTGCTCCCGGGGGCACTGGCAGGGCTGGGCTCTATTTCCTGGGCCGGGTCAGGGCAGGTCCGTGTCTGTGTTTACCACAGGCTCACAGCCACACAGATATTTCGGCTCCAACTTCCAGTGGATTTGGGGCCCCGTGTAGAACCCCGGATCTCCCAGCAGCCAGCAGGCAGCGCTGAGAGCCACCCGTCCCCCCTCACCCATAGACTCTGTTGTCACGCTCTGTGTCATCCTTCCCGGAGACCTGTGCGCAGTGGCCAGCGCGGCCTCCTCCACGCTCTGCAGCAGGACGTCCACGGCTAACGCCACCTCCCCCTCGCTCGTGCTGTCCCAGACGGAGGTGCTGCTCCTGAGGGCGCTGAAAGTGCGAATCACTTCCTGGGGAGAGGAAAGGAAACACCCTGGAAGCGAGGAGTCCGGGGGCTCAAGCGCCACGTCCCATGTGTTCACAGGGGACAGTGATGTGTCTTAGGGACATCGGGCGTCACAGCCTCTCCCAGCTCAGGGGCTGCAGTGTTCTCAGAGGGGAACCCTTTACAAAGGTAGGAGGGGCTGGACCCCTTTGTCATTCCTTCTTCGTCCCCCGCTCCCCCATCCCTCCCTCCCAGGGCATAACATTGTCACGAGCCCACGGCTGCCGAGGTCAGAAAGCTATGGCAGAGCGGGGAGAGATCCAGACTGATGAGCTGAAGGAGAATCCCCATTAACTATTAGCAGTATGGGGCTACTGATGCACAATACAACAGTTCTGAACACTAGAGGGTGGACAAAGACACATGTGCACACAACTCATTAGAGGGTGTGTGGACGCACACAACTGTCACCACCAGAGGGCATCTGCACGTGCCCACACCCACCTACACCACTAGAGGACACATACGCACACACACACACACACACACACACACCAGTGGAGGGCACAGATATTTTCTGAAGAGTATCTGTCACCCGCAGTGAGACTCCTAAACCGGCTGAGCAGCAGGCAGGGATCTGGGCTGTGGGGCACACAGGGGGGCCCTAGCCAGCAGGGCACATTCAGGGGGTGGAGCCTCTCACCTCTAGAGATAATGCCACGCTCCCAGCTCCACACGTCGACGTCAAAATCTCTAAGGTCGAATTCAGGAAAGAGCAAAAACTGCTGCTGCTGCTGCTCAGCTCTCCCTGCAGAGACCAGGGCAGAGGGTGAGTTCTGCAGGCACTGCAGGGCAAACATGCAGGGGCCTGATCCTGACACCCTTAATTGTGTGACTGAAGCTTTTCAGAATCGGGCCCTAGATCCCTGAAGACTGTATCAGACTTGTGCAGCCCAGGACACGCCCGATGGGCTGTTACCGCAGTGAGATTCATGCGGAGAAACGGAACAGGTGCGGGTGTGTGAGAAGAAGGTCAGAAGAATAAACAGGGAACAAAGTGCTGAACGTAGAAGCGGAAGGTAAGAGAAGGATCGGGGAACCCACAACTCGATGGGGGGATGTCATACAAAAGGATTTGATGAGCTGCAGAGTTTCCGAGGAACTGCTCCAAGACAGACTAGACGGGAGAAGGACTTGAACACAGGGTTATTTACTAGTAACTGATGTGCTTCGAGCTGTGTTGCTCATGTCCATTCCACTATAGGTCAGTGCACACCACCGTGCACGGTTCCCGGAACTTTTTTCCCCTTAGCAGACCCCGTAGGGCCGGCTCTGGTGGCCCCTGGAGTCCCACTCACATGCCGTGGTATATGAGGCACTGCCGACCCTACGCCCCCTCAGTCCTTTCTTTCTGCCGACTCCGACAGCGGGGACGGGGGGTGGGTGTGCAATGGACATGAGCAACACATCTCGAAGAACAGCAGTTACTGGTAAGTAACCTTGTTTTCTATCTTCGAGTGATTGCTCATGTCCATTGCACTCTAGGTGACTAACAGCCATCCCTCGGAGGTGGGTAGGAGTTACCGGTGAGCTGTCCTCAGCACGGCTCTGCTGAATCCTACGTCCTCTCTTGCCTGCTGCACGATGGGTAGTGGGACGTGAAGGTGTGCACCAATGACCAGGCGGCTGCTTTGCAGACGTCCTGCAGGGGCACCCTGTCCAGAAAAGCCGCAGACGAGGCCTTAGCTCTGAGTGAATGCACTGTGATGACACCCGGCATCGGCACATCCGCCTGCTCGTAGCAGCACTTGATGCAGGATGTGATCCAGGCGGAGATGTGCTGGGTGCAGACCAGTGATCCTTTCATCCGGTCCCCCGCCGTGGCGAGGAGCTGTGCCAATTTCCGGAACGGCCACGTCTTCAATGTAACAGGCCAGGGCTTGTCTCGCGTCTGGCGAATGCCATCTCCAAACCCAGACCACGCGGTTTGGGAAAACACAGGGAGATCAATCGTGGTTACAACGAGGTTCAGAAACCAACCCAGGCTAGGAGGCCGGCATGGCCTGCACTGCTGTTTATCCATATAGAATAGTGTATAAGGGGGCTCCGAGGTCAAGGCCTTAATTTTGGAGACCCCCCAAGCTGAGGTAATGGCCGCCCGGAAGGCTACCATCCACGAAGCGTGGCAGAGGGCATGAGGTTGGACATTAGGAAAAAGTTTTTCACTAGGAGGGTGGTGAAGCACTGGAATGGGTTACCTAGGGAGGTGGTGGAATCTCCATCCTTAGAGGTTTTTAAGCTGAGGCTTGACAAAGCCCTGACTGGGATGATTTAGCTGAGGTTAGTCCTGCTTTGAGCAGGGGGTTGGACTAGATGACCTCCTGAGGTCCCTTCCAACTCTAATATTCTGTGATTGTATGATTCTAAGCCACGGGTTCCAAGGGGAAGGGCCCTATGAGTCTCGAGAGGACCAGGCTGATATCCCAGGGAGGCACTGGGTAGTGGACCTGAGGATACTGCCTCTCCACCCCTTGAGCACCCTGACCAACGTGAGATGGGAGAACGGGGATCTCCCCACTAGCGGGTAATGGAAGGCCAAAGTAGCTGCCAAGTGGACCTTCAACTAGTCAGCACCAGACCCCGGAGTACTCCAGGGTTGCCTGCAGAGGCAAGAGGCTGGTGGAATGCCCCGGGATCCGCCCAAGAGGTAAACCATGACCACTTAGTTTGATACACGACCCGTGTAGAAGGGTCCCTGCTGCCCAGCAGGAGTTGTGGGACCAAATCGAGCAGGCCACCCTACCTCCGTCAGCCACAGAGCCTCCAGGCCGTGAGCTGCAGGGAATCCAGGACTGGGTGCAACAGGCCACTGTGGTCCTGGGAGAGATGGTCATGCCACCTCGGGAGCCCCATGGGCGGGGCGAACGAAAGGTCCAGCAGCATGCTGAGCCAGCGCTGACTCGGTCAGGCCTGAGTTGTGAATATGACATCCGCCCTGCCCCTGTTTATGTTCAGTAAGACCTTTGGCAGGAGTGGAGTGGGCGGGAACACATACCTGAGGATTCTGTCCCATTACTGAGGTGGAGGTGGCATGGGGCGGCCAACAAGGCTCATGCCGCCAGCCTCCGCGCTGGCAGGGGCACTCTCCCACTCCGAAGAGTCGGGGGTGGACCCCTGCACAGAGATGCAGACCCGGAGGGGACTCAACGGCTCGTGGCTGGTGCATCTCTGTCGACCCTGCCTGTACCCACGGCGCAGGGGAGTGTCCGCGCTCCATGCGCTCTCCTCGTTGTCGGCACTGGGGATGCTGCTCTGTGCCGAGTGGAATCCGGTGCCCACGGTGCGCTCTGCACCGAGGGGGAGCAGGACGACCCGGACACAGAGCGGAGCGCTGCGCTGGGAGCATGGCTTTAAACCGGATTGCTCACTGTTTACAGCCTTGCATATCTTACTCGTCTGCTGTCCCCCCAAGCACTTCAGGTACCGAGTGGGGGGGGACGGGACACGGATGGGGTTAAACCCAGGCGGCCGGGACATAGCCCGGCCACCTTAAGTCCGTCAGGGACTTCTTCCTAATCTACAGCACTTAACAACTACTTAAACTAACTAGGTACTTTGATTAACAAAGAGATCAAAGAAGGGGAATGGCACTTGCAGAGAGCAAGGCTAGTTCCATCCAACCGTCACGGGCGGAAAGAAGAGACTGAGGGTGCGTAGGGCCGGCAGTGCCTCATGTGCTGCGGCATGAGCGTGGCACTCCAGGGGGCACCAGAGCCGGCCCCACGGGGTCTGCTAAGGGGAGAAAAGTTCCGGGAACCCTGCACTGTGGCATGCACACACCTATATTGGAATGGACATGAGCAATCACTCGAAGATAGAACAGCTGATGGCACGTAGATGGGACCAGCCTAGCAGGAGGAGGAAGAGGAGGAGGAGGATCGGGTCCCAGCTATGAAAGGAACAAACCCAGCAGTGCCTTAATCTTGGCTGGGGGTTCTAGGCGCTACCGAAAAACCAACAACAAAGGTTTTTGTCTGGGAATTTCCATATTGGTGGCACAAAAGACAGGGCAAAATCCCCACCAAATGAAGGATGGGTTCAAAGGTACCTGCACAGAGCAGTTCCTGCGCCTCTCTTTGATTCTCTCCAGCTCAGCGCTGCTGTTATAGCAGGGGTCTTGGAGCAGCGGGAAGAGAGGAGCAGATATTAGCGCTTTCACCGTAGGTTTTCATATGAACTGGCTCCTGCTTGAGGGAAAATCCCCCTGTGCTCCGGCCCCGCTGGCTGCTCTCTGTCTACATGCTGCGCTGCCAACAGTTTAACAAGCGGCTGCTCTAATAAAACTCCCTCCCTTCCTCCCCATCTCACTCCGTGGCTCTGTCCCCTCCATTTACACTGCGCTTTGCCCCGCCCTCCTGCTCCTGTCCCCTGCTTCCCGCACATGACTCTGGGCACCTGCCCCCCTCCAGCTGGTCTGAGCATGTGGTAAGGTGGCTGGATGAATTTGCAGGCTTTCCTTCTGCAAGCACAGGGGCATTGGTAGCCCCAAGTCTGTGCACTAGAGGGCGCCACTGAGTGTGAGGAGGGAGAGAAACTAGTTGTCCCTGCCCCCTGTCTGTCTCCTAGACTTCCTGGTTTCCATGGACTCTGCAGAGAGACCTGCTGGGTACAGACGCCTCTGCCCGCTGGGGGAGAACTCACCTTCACACGTGGTTTGGTTCAATACCCAGCTCCCGACTCCGGTGGAAGGGATTAGGCCGGCTGGGCACCTACACTGGAAACTCCCGCTGGTGTTGTTGCACAGGGCTCCCGGGCCGCAGATGTCAGAGGATCTGGCACATTCATCAATATCTGGGAGGGGAAATCAGAGAGGCCCCACTGAGCAGCTGTTTTGAATCCCTCACCACAGAGGTGTCATCAGCAGGGCTTTGAACCTGGGACTTTCAGCACCACAGTGAGGTGTACGTTAAAGGAGCAATTCCATTGCCAGGCAGCAGTAGAAAGTTATCTTCCTGATGGACCAAACACTAGAGGGGAACAAAGGAAGTCCATTGAGTCTCACTCAGGGCCCCAGTGGGACCCGAAACCAGGTGGGGCTGGGACCCTTTGTCATTCCTTAGAAGCGGAGAGTTTTTGGACAGGGGAGGGGACAGAGAGAGCCCAGCAACTCACGGCATCTCTGCTCTCTTCTCCTCCCTCCCCTCCTGTGAAAAACGGAGCAATCTGTTCTCTGCTCCTCCTCCCTTCATCCGTAGGCGTGGAGGAGGGACAAAGAGACCCTGGGCAGGCCCCCTTCCAGGAGACAGGGGTGAAGAGCCCCTCTTGCTGCAGGAGGACCCGAGGTGCGCTGGGGGGTCAGGGGCAGATGTGGGGGCTGCTGCAGGGGGCAGAACTGTTTGCGGGGCTGGGCGAGGGGCACGGAATTAATTAACCAGTAGGTGGAGGTGGTGGGTGCAGGGGGGTGGAAAGAAGCTGGACTTTCAGCACCATCAGCAGCCAGAGAGCTCCCGCCGTGGGACCAAGCCAGCATATCCTACTCCTGGGAGTAGGCAATGCCGGAGTGGCCATAGGCCTGGTTCCCCTCCAGGTGGGTCCTGATTCTGCTCTCCCACTGGGATAAATCCGGAGAAACTATTAGAGTAATTAAGGCTGCTCTGGATTTTACACCAGTATAACCAAGGCCAAAGTCTAGTCCAAGGGGCCTAATACTCCTTCAATTCACCCCCGCTGGCTGGTGGTAATGAAACCACTGAGAAAACCCTGGTTTCCACAAGACTGTCCCACCGAATTTAACAATCAAAGGCCGGATTCTCAGCAACACTCAGGCCACACTAGGCTGCTCTGGCAGTGTAACGGCCACTTGAGAATTTGGTGTATTGAAAACTGTGTTAGCCTCACAAGCTCTCACTTTACATCTGCAAGGGGCCTTCCTGGTGCTGTTTACAGGCTGGGGATCTCCGTGCAGAAGTGTGTGATCTGGTTTTTTCAGCAGTCTGTCTGCAAAAGAGCTAGCCTGGAGCAAAGGGGCGGGAAGTAGAGGGAGGGGAGGATTATGCCCATCTGCCGCAGGGAGCAGCCTGCTTTGTCTCTCTCTGTTTTGGGTTTTTGACTGTTAGGGTTCTGGACTTAAAAAATAACCTT
Source organism: Emydura macquarii macquarii (assembly GCF_026122565.2). NCBI lineage: Eukaryota > Metazoa > Chordata > Testudines > Chelidae > Emydura > Emydura macquarii. The sequence goes on along the minus strand of NW_027133015.1, from coordinate 13,861 downwards.
GTGTTGTGCTGCAGCCGGCCAGCGAGAGGATTTTATGCTGCCTTTCCAACTGTGTGTGTGTGTGCTATGGACATAGCAGACGGCAGAAAAGTCACTGTGGCATCTATGGTTCAATCCCTGTCCCACAATGGGGCCAATGACTTCAATGGGGCCAAGATTTGGGGAGATTTAGGAGCCCATGTTTGAAGCTTGGTCTCCCAAGGGGTGGAAATGTGGCAGAAATCCCTATCACGTTCCAATCACAGGGGAACACACCGGCATTGCCAGCCTGGGTCAGTCCCAAGGCCCATCTCCCCCGACATCCCGACTGCGACAGGTGCTACAGAGGAAGGTGTAAGTGTCCAGCTGCAGCCATGGGATAATCTGCCCCAGGAAGGTCTCTAATAATCAGAGGTCGGCTTAAGCCCTGACGTGGGATGTTTTCCTCCCTCCCAGAATTATTGTCCATTAACTATCACAGCCCCAGGTATTGTCGTTCCCCATAGAGGCGGCCAGTCCCTCTTTCAAACTCGACTCACTCACAGCCTGGCTGCCAGTTGGTAGCAGAGATTCCACGGGCTAATGCTGCACCGAGTAGAAGGAGTTTGCTCCATGGGGTTTATCCCCTGTCTAAGCGCTGGAGACTGGGGTGAGCCCAGCCCCCAGGTCTGCGGAAGCAGGCGAGGGTCACGTCTCATCACAGCCTCCGTGGCGGCCTCGTGTCTTTGCCAAAGCTGGCAGAAGCCCCGGTGCAGCGCCAGCCCTGGAATGGGCACGGGAAGTGTGTGTGGGGAAGGGGGTGTCTCAGCGGATGGCGGTCAGGTGTAGCTCACCACGGCAGTTCTCACTCGCTCTCCTGAACGTGGCTTTCCCAGAGCTGGACTCGTACCCACTGATGCAGCTGCAATAGTAACTCCCAGGCATGTTGGTGCAGTGTGCGTGGGGTCCGCAGTCTGCCTGGCTCGGCCCCAGACACTCGTCAATATCTGAAACAGAAGAAGGGAGGCTCTGTCCAGTCCTGGCAGGGAGACGTTCCCCGTATCACCCCCTGCACTGAGCTGGGTGACGGGACCCAGGCGACTGAGCCCCTGTGAGGTTAACAATCAAAGGCCTGATTCTCAGCAACACTCAGGCCGCACTAGGCTGCTCTGGCAGCGTAACGGCCACTTGAGAATCCCCTGCCCTGAACAAGCGGCCTCCCCAGCTGCTGTGGAGCAGCTTTAGGGGCCCTGCCCCCACCCTGTTCCCAGCCCCTGATGTAGGGGATGTGGCCTGGGTGCCGTGTGCTGCAGTTATTCTCTGCCCCACAGGGTGCATAAGGGGCAGGTCAGGGGCGTGGCTGTGCTGCCCTGCACTGTGGATATTCCCTGCCCCCAGGACCCATGGGGGGCAGAGCGCACTGAGCTATTCCCATGGTCCGCACATAAGGCCCCTTCCCAGGCTCAGGGGGGCACTAGCAGCCTGGACGCTGTGTTCCGGAGCCGGCGAGGGTCCCCTCCTGTCTCCATGGTGCTTCTCTGCAGCACAAGGAGTTTGCTGTGTGGGTCTCTTTCTAACTCTGTGGTTTATTCCTCGTCCAAGCGTCGGGGACAGGGGTGAGCCCGGCCCCCAGCTCTGCGGGAACAGACGAGGGTCACGTCTCATCACAGCCTCAGTGACGGCCTAGAGCCTTTGCCAAAGTTGGTGCAGCACCAGGTCTGGGCTCAGTAGGTGTGAGGTGTGTGGGCGGGTCTCAGCAGATGAGGGCCAGGGGAGAGCTCACCACGGCAGGTGTTCTCACTCGCACTCCTGAATGTGGCTTTCCCAGAGCTGGACTTGTATCCAATGGCACAGCTGCAACTGTAACTCCCAGGCATGTTGGTGCAGTGTGTGTGGGGTCCGCAGTCCACCCGGCTCAGCCCCAGACACTCGTCAATATCTGCAACACAGGAGGGGTTGCTCTGTCCAGTCTTGCTAGGCAGATGTTCCCCGTATGACCCCTTGCACTGAGCCAGGTGATGGGACCCAGGCGATGGGGACTCAACTGAATTTAACAATCAAAGGCCTGATTCTCAGCAATACTCAGGCCACACCAGGCTGCTCTGGCAGCGTAACGGCCACTTGAGAATTTGGTGTATTGAAAATTGTGTTAGTCTCACAAGTTCTCACTTTAAATCTGGAAGGGGCCTTCCTGCTCCGACTTGCAGGCTCGGGGCCTCTGTGCAGAAAGTGTGATCTGGTTCTTTCAGCAGTTTGTTTGCAAAAGAGCTAGCCTACAGTAAACGGGTGGGGGGAGTTATACTCATCTGTCACAGGGAGCAGCCTGCTTTGTCTCTCTCTGTTTTGGGCTCTTGACTTTTAGGGTTCTGGACTTAAGAAATAACCTTGTGTTGTGTTGCAGCCGGTCAGCGAGAGGATTTTATGCTTCGTTTCCCACTGTGTGCGTGTGTGCAATGAACATAACAGATGGGAGAACAGTCACTGTGGCATGTATGGGTCAATCCCTGTCCCACAATGGGGCCAATGACTTCAATGGGGCCAAGATTTGGGGAGATTAAGTAGTTCATATTTGAAGCTTGGTCTCCCAAGGGGTGGAAATGTGGCAGAAATCCCTATCACATTCCAATCACAGGGGAACACACCGGCATTGCCAGCCTGGGTCAGTCCATCTACCCCAGTATCCTGACTGCGACAGGTGCTACAGAGGAAGGTGTAACTGTCCCGCGGCAGCCGTGGGATAATCTGCCCCAGGAAGGTCTCTAATAATCAGAGGTCAGTTTAAGCCCTGACGTGGGATGTTTTCCTCCCTCCCAGAATTATTGTCCATTAACTATCACAGCCCCAGGGATTGTCGTTCCCCATAGAGGTGGCCAGTCCCTCTTTCAAACTCGACTCACTCACAGCCTGGCTGCCAGTCGGTAGCAGTGATTCCACGGGCTAATGCTGCTCCGGGTGGAAGGAGTTTGCTCCATGAGGTTTATCCCCCATAAAAGTTCTGGAGACCGGGATGAGCCCAGCCCCCAGCTCTGCGGGAGCAGGCGAGGGTCACGTCTCATCACAGCCTCCGTGGAGGCCTCGTGTCTTTGCCAAAGCTGGCAGAAGCCCCAGTGCAGCGCCAGCCCTGGAATGGGCACGTGAAGTGTGTGAGGGAGGGGGTGTCTCAGCGGATGGCGGTCAGGTGTAGCTCACCACGGCAGGTGTTCTCACTCACGCCCCTGAAAGTGGATTTCCCAGAGCTGAACTCGTAGCCATAGACACAGCTGCAAGAGTAACTCCCAGGCATGTTGGTGCAGTGTGCGTGGGGTCCGCAGTCTGCCCGGCTGGGCTCCAGACACTCGTCAATATCTGCAACAGAAGAGGGGAGGCTCTGTCCAGTCCTGGCAGAGAGATGTTCCCCGTGTCACCCGCTGCACTGAGCTGGGTGACGGGACCCAGGCAACTGGGCCTCTTTGAGGTTTATAATCAAGGGCCTGATTCTCAGCAACACTCAGGCTGCACTAGGCTGCTCTGGCAGCGTAACGGCCACTTGAGAATCCCCCGCCCTGCACAAGAATATCCCAGCTGGTGTGGAGCGGCTTTAGGGCCCCGCCTCTATCCTGTTCCCAGCCCCTGATGTAGGGGCCATGGCCTGGGTGCCGTGTGCTGCAGCTATTCTCTGCCTCACAGGGTCCATAAGGGGAAGATCAGGGGCGTGGCTGGGATGCCCTGCACTGTGTATATTCCCTGCCCCCAGGGCCCATGGTGTGCAGAGGGCATTGAGCTATTCCCATGGCCCGCACATAAGGCCCCTTCCGAGGTTGAAGGGGGCACTAGGAGACCGGATGCTGCGTTCTGGGGCCACTGAGGGGCCACTGAGGGTCCCCTCCTGTCTCCATGGTGCTTCTCGGCAGCACAAGGAGTTTGCTCCGTGGGTCTCTTTCTAACTCTGTGGTTTATTCCTCGTCCAAGCGTCGGGGACAGGGGTGAGCCCGGCCCCCAGCTCTGCGGGAACAGACGAGGGTCACGTCTCATCACAGCCTCAGTGACGGCCTCCTGCCTTTGCTAAAGTTGGTGCATTGCCAGGTCTGGGCTGAGCAGGTGTGAGGTGTGTGTGGGGGGTGTCTCAGCAGGTGAGGGCTAGGGGAGAGCTCACCACGGCAGGTGTTCTCACTCATGCCCCTGAACGTGGCTTTCCCAGAGCTGGATTCATATCCAACGATGCAGCTGCAACTGTAACTCCCAGGCATGTTGGTGCAGTGTGTGTGGGGTCCGCAGTGTGCCTGGCTCCGCTCCAGACACTCGTTAATATCTGCAACACAGGAGGGGACATGATGTCCACTGAGCTGGGCAGTGGGACCCAGGTGACTGGGGATCTGAGCTATGAGTGAATAATGCCCCGATTCTCAGTTCTTCATTTATGTTGCTGGAATTTCTGTCCCAGGCCCCTGAGCACCCAGCCCTGGGAATGGGGAGTCGACTCCACCTGCACTCAGATCCCCCATGTGAGGGTGGGTGGGGGGAATGTCCCCCTGGGGCTCCAGGCTCCCTGTGTTTTGGGGGAGGGGAAAGAGAAACTGAATCTCCTCTGTCCTCCCCTCCCCATGGATCCCTGCATATGAGGGGAGGCAGAAGGTGTAGCTGGCTGCCCCTTTCTGTTCCTCTAGGTAGGGATCTGTGGGGCCTCTGCCGCCAGGGCTGATTAAAGGCCAGGCTGGGGTTCAGACTGGTCCATATGATAGACCCCCCCACCCCAAACTGTGCCCAATCCAGAGAGCCCAGGACTTCTGGCTCTTTAGCCCCAGGTGCAGCAGCTCCTGCTCCTAGATCTGGAATCCCCTGGTTCAATTCCCCAGGAGGGCAGCCCTGACTAGTGCTGGTGCCCCCTGTTCCCCAGATGGGCTGAGTCCTGCCCAACAGGCCCTAGAGTTGGCTGCTCTGGCCCAGCCCACCAAGAACAAGGCAGGAGCCCCGTTACCGTCACAGGTGACTGTTGGATCGCTGAAGATTGGATTCCCACTTGGCCGGTATCCGTCCCGGCAGGTGGAGTGGGTGCTGTTCACACACTTAGTGTTTGGCAGGTGTGACAGGTGGTTGCTGCAGCTCTCAGAGGTACCTGGAGGGGCGAGAACAGCTGGACAGGGTCAGCTAGTGCAGAGCGGCTCCCCCCAAACACACACACAGCGGGACCGACTCCTTTCACACGCCCCATTCGCTGATTCTTATCCCTGGACGCCTGGCAAACAGCTCTGCCGCCATCCACCGCCTGGCAGCAAGTTTCTCCCACTGCACAGGAGGCCTGGACTCCCCGGGTAGTGCAAACGGGACGAGCCACCAGGGCCTGGCATCGGTTCACATGAAACATTTTCAATTTCACCCAATTTTTCTCTTCTCCGCGGCGGTTGCGGTCACTCTCCTTAGCCTCAGTTTCAATGTGAAAAGTCGCTTTGAACCAGAAAACGGGAATTTCTCTTTTAAAAAATTATTTCATCTCCCTCCCGCACAATTTTTTTCCTAGTAAAAAAAAATATTCCTCTGATCTGAACTGGAGCTGGGAAGGGAAGGTGAGGGTTACACAGGGCACCGTCTCCTCTCTCCTGCACACACCTTCCCTGCTCCAGTCAGGTGTAATGCAGGCAGGGCCTGCATGTTGCTCTCAAGGACAGCTGTATCCTCACCCACATTCCCATCCTGGGCTTCCTCATTTCCACAGCTCTGCTCAGTCCTGATCCAGAACCCCTGCTCCTCTAGCCCTGCGATTCCCCCGCAACCACCGCCACAGCAGTGCCCCTCAATCTCGATTCTCGGCCTCCTGCTGTCCCAGCCCCGAGCTCCCCGACATGCAGAGTGTGGCATCACATCTCAGTGCCACCCTCTGGGCCAGCCTGCTGGGTTCCAGCTATGGCTGTCTGCACTGCCAAGCCTTGAGTAGGGGGCGAGGCCTAGTGACACCATGAGGAGATGGCTCAGTGCGATGCGGCGGAAGGAGGAATCCTGGTGAAAAGACGGTGTGTCTAGGGTCAAGGTAGAACCCGTAAGCAGAGGGGGTGAGGGAGACTGAATGGACAAATGGATGTAAGAGGGACTAAAGCCCACACACAGAGGGGCCAGATCCTCAGCAGGTGTAAGCTGGCATCACTCCTTTAACATCAGTGGAGCTCTGCTGATTTACTCAAGGTGGGATGTGGCCCGTAAACCTTCCCAGTTCTGAAGGGTCTGGGTTTTCTCTTCTGTTGGCAAACCGTACAGCCAGCTGCTCAACCGCACTTTGGTTGGTTGTGCAAAACATTCAAGAGACCAGATAACCAGCACCAGTCAGGTTCATTGCTAAAAGTCAGTAATAGGATATTTCAGGGAAAAAGGTTCAATACAGCTCCAGTTTCCAGGAACCCATCTCGTGCAGCAGTGTTGAATTCACTGTACGAAGAAGGCTTGCTTCCAAAGTCACACCCCTAAAGCTGTCCTTTTTATACCCAAGCTCTTTACACGGAAAAAGGTACCGTAGCCATCCTCTGAGGTTAGTCTTAACCAACCATCTTTCTACCTTGTTTTTCTTGTATCAGACTGTGCCCCTTATCTCTTTGTTCTGGACACATGCATTCCATGGAGCAAGAGTGCGACAGCAGCTGCTTGGCTTGTCCCATGTATATTGTCTTTATCTTTTGGACATTCCAGTGAGAGTAACTCCCTGCCTGTTCCTTGGTAGAACCCCCTATGATCTGATCCTGGCAGTTTTCCTGGCTATTTAAGCTAATGCAAGGTGTTATGGGATTCTTAGCAGAGGTGAACAAGATTATAGAGAAACAGGCCAGTGTAGGCCATGTAACTGCTAGAAGTGTATATACAATACAATGTTATATGCGTTAAGCACATCCCATCAGCATTAATATATGTAATGTGAATCATACCTATTGATAATGTGATATATTCTATTAGCCCAGCACACATTGGTCAACACTTCAGAAATCGATTTAACCTCCACCTAAACAATCCAGCTATTCCCAATGACCCAGATCCAATTACTCCCCACCCCCAATTACAGTCTCAGTAATCCCACTGAGAGCTGCCAAGCCTGCGTCAGTTTCATGGCAGAGACACATTCTGTGTGGGGCTCTCATGTGATGGGCACGAACGGGTCACATACAGCATTACATTCTGCCAGCCAGGGAACTTACCCGTCGACGTTTGGGTGCTCCCTGGTGGTGGAGAGGGGAATAGGACGAGGAGGAGAAATACTTGAAAGGAATAAAAAATAAAGATGTGATTTTAAAATGTTATACACAGAAATAAGCAACAGAATGAGAGAGCGAGAGAGAGAGAGAGCTATTGGGGGTGTTCTGGCCCTATCTATGGACCAAATTTTGCTTGTTTACCCCACTGTGATTCTGGTGTAAATCCAATTAAGTCAATTCTTTCATTAATAACTATGATTATTGTATAATATGCAGGAACTCCATATTTGTGCCACTACGGAAAACTGGCTTAATCGGCTACCTGGAAATTCCCCTTGTGCAACTGCCACCTGTCACCACGTAGCACACTCCTCAGTGTAAATTCCAGCTCGAGGAGTCACACTCGCTCTCCCTCTGATCAAGCTCACACACTAAAAATAGAAGTGTGGCTGTGGTAAGGGCACGTAACAGGAGAGGCTTGCAGCCTGGTCTATGATCCCATCCAAGAGAACAGGTACATAAACAGGGGGCTAGTCCCTCCCCCCACCACAGCAACACTTCTCGTTGTAGCACGTAGCTAGATGAGAGCTATGTCTTCTCAAGCTGGAACACTCACTTTCCAGCTCCAGTGCAGACATTCCCATAGACCCCTCTGGATTCTCCTACCCCCACCCCTGAGTTCAGCCCATGGCCTTCGTTCCACTCACCCAATGGATACGTGTCACCTCGGGTTCCCATGGTGGCTCAGCCGCTAACGGGAGAGGACGAGCTCTGAGGAGTCTGAGCTTTGCAGCCTCCTTATCTTGGAGAAATTAGACCGGAAGGCAAGTTATCTTACGTCATGTTGCATTAGATCGTATCAATCAACAGCAGTGCACACAGGACAGCACTGCCTTCTCACCATGCCCTGTTCTCCTTCCTTCTGACTGACCACATCTCCCAACCCCAGAATAATTTGCTTTCTGAGACACTGAGAACCTATGGGGGGAAACTGAGCACAGTGCAGAAGGCCTAACACCATTTCATAGAATCACGGAAATGTAGAGTAGCAAGGGAGCTCAGGAGGTCACTAGTCCATCTCCATGTGCTGAGTCAATGGGATCAGATTCCCCAGCTTGTGAAAATCAGCACCACTCCATTGGGGTCAACGCACCCATTTACACCAGCTAAGGATCTGGCCCAATGTAATAAGCTTCCCCACGCTCCGGAATGGAATGTGCTCAGAATGATTTCCTAGAACTAGAAAGAGGAAAATTCACTAGAATGAGGAAGCGCATCAGAAATGACCTTAAGTGGCTAAACTGAGGAAACTCAACTGACTCTGTGCAGAGGCTGCTGGAACCAAACCATGGAGCTCTGCCAGGAGGCAAAGCCCAGACACCCAGGCACCATGAGGCTCCATGCTTCTCCCTGCCTGATGTTCATATCTTATATACAGAGTGACCTGGACAAATTGGAGGATTGGGCCAAAAGAAATCTGATGAGGTTCAACAAGGACAAGTGCAGAGTCCTGCACTTAGGACAGAAGAATCCCATGTACTGCTACAGATTGGGGACCGACTGGCTAAGCATCAGTTCTGCAGAAAAGGACCTGGGGGTCACAGTGGGCGAGAAGCTGGATATAAGTCAAGGCTAACGGCACATTGGGCTGCATTAGTAGGAGCATTGCCAGCAGATCGAGGGAATTGATTATTCCCCTCTATTCGGCACTGGTGAGGCCTCATTTGGAGTACTGTACCACGTTTTGGGCCTCCCACTACAGGAAGGATGTGGACAAATTGAAGGGAGTCCAGCGGAGTGCAACAAAAATGATTAGAGGGCTGGAGAACATGACTTATGAGGAGCGGCTGAGTGAACTGGGCTTGTTTAGTCTGCAGAAGAGAAGAATGAGGGAGGATTTGATAGCAGCCTTCAACTACCTGAAGGGAGGGTCCAAAGAGAATGGAGCTAGGCTGTTCTCAGTGGTGGCAGATGACAGAACAAGGAGCAATGGTCTCAAGTTGCAGTGGGGGGGTCTAGATTGGATATTAGGAAAAAGTTTTCTCTAGGATGGTGAATGAAGCACTGGAATGGGTTACCTAGGGAGGTGGTGGAATCTCCATCCTTAGAGATATTTAAGGTGTGGCTTGACAGTCCTGGCTGGGATGATTTAGTTGGGGTTGGTCCTGCTTTGAGAAGGGGGTTGGACTAGATGATCTCCTGAGGTCCCTTCCAACCCTAATATTCTATGATATCCCCTCATCACCACACCCTCTGCACAGTTCTTGTTCCTGGGTTTGTTTGCGCTTGTACAATCCCCTGTGCTCCACTCCCCACCCACGTGCCTGGCCTTGTCCAATAACCCCACCCCTGTTTTATGTCCTAGCCTAATCTTCCCCTTGTACAATCATCCACAGCCCCCACCCCACCAAGGTCCTGGGTCTTATCTGCCCCATGCCTCCTGCTCTGCCCACGTCCCAGCTTTGTCTGCAGCTGGTACAGCCACCTCTGTGCCCCTCTCCAGGCATGGTACGACCTCCCACGGTCCATCCCACAGGCTCCAGCTCTGTGCACACTTCAGTCCTTAGCTCTCAAGTTCCTCAGGGCAAAGACTGTCCCTTCTTGCCTCTCTGGAAAGCACCCAGAACACTGCAGGCCACAACAAACAAATCATCACATTGTACACAGCACAGAATTAGCCAGTGGAACTCACTGCCACTGGATGTCAGTGAGGCTGAATTGAGCACATGGGTGCAGGAGGGAGGTGCAGGGGTTCGGGGTGAAGAGGGCACAGTACAGGGATTAGGGGTGAAGGGGAGGGTAGGAAGCCTGAGGAGCCTGCAGGGGCCAGTGCAAGGGGGGAAGCCATGCCCACGGGGGCCTGGGCACCAAAATACAAGTTCACCCAGGCCACCATTTTCCTAAGGCTGGCCCTGAAAAGGATGGAGGGCTTGATTCCAGACAGGCCCCTTTACCCTGATATAAAGGGGCCTTCGTGTAACTAAGAATCAGGCCCTTTGTATTTTTATGCATAAAAAGGGCCAGTGACATGAGCTAGGATAAAAAAAAAAAAAAAAAAAAGAAACATAAGGGCTCCACCCACTTCTGCTTCTGGGCAGAGAACAATCACTAATTGCCTGGAGGTAGAAACGTCCCCCAGTTCCAGAATTGTCCACCTCAATTCAATTCGATTTCAATTCAGGGCAAATCCCAAAGGGACCTGGCCTCTTGCAGACTGAGCCCTAACCAATCAATCTCTGGAAAGATGCTTCAAGCGGTCTGACTGCATTTATTTTATGTCCATCACTGGCAATCTTAAGAACGGCCGGACTGGGTCAGACCATTGGTCCAGCTAGCCCAGTGTCCTGTCTTCTGACACTGACCAATGCAGGGTGCTTCAGAGGGAATGAATAGAAGAGGTAAAAAATCTTACGTTTTTGGCACCTACATGACTGCTGACTGTTTGGCAGCATTCCTTGGTACACAGGCTTTGGGATCCGCTGCTCTTCCGATCTTATAATATGTCCATGCCAAGAAAGCTACTGAAACCAAACCTGTGCTGATGGAGGCGATTGCTGAGTGTGACTTCGAATATCCTCATTTCTGATCTTGTCCTGCTGCCTGATGTGAAACAGCTGGCGGAGACAATAAGCAGTGACAACATTGGTCCGGTGCCTTTCAGCCTTCCTCACTTCCCATGTTTCACTTCCATATCAGAGATTTGGTATAACTGTGCTCCTCCGGGTCCAGAGCTTCGAAGCAAGCCTAATGTCAGGATGGCCCCACAGAGTCTCCTGAAGGACTTGAAACACGGCAGCAGCGGCTGCTCTACGAGCTACAGGCATCCACATCTTTTGAGCAGCTCCCAGGACTGTCTCTGATGCTGCCTGAAGATATACCAGCTGGCACCAATGCATGTGGCTTCTTGCCTGAGCAGCTCGGCTATCAGCTGCAGCGATTCACCGACCTGTGCCAACAGGACAATGTCCTTGGTGTATTCAGGATCTCAGAGCAGAGGGGTGTTCAGCTCCATGCCACAAACAGCTGCCTCCTCACATGTATCCAGCAACCAATCAGTGCCGATGTAGAATTGTCCACCTAGGGGCAACTTACACCTTCCTCTGACACGGTGGTGGTGGCCACTGGCCGAAGCTGGAATGCCAGGCGAGATGGGCTCTCTGCTCTGATCCAGTCTGGCCATTCCTACGTGCTGACTGATCAAACCAACACCGTGAATTGCGCTGGGCGTACAGAAGAAAGATGGCTCTGGTGGTTAGGGCCCAACCCTGAGCTGTGGGAAACATGTTCAACTCCCTGCTCTACCAGGGAATCACTGTGTGACCCAGCCTTCTGAGTCTGTTTCCCACCTGTAAAATGGAGCTGAAAGCTCTTCCTTAATGCTCACAGGGGTGGTAAACAGGGCCGGATTAACTCCCCTGTGGGCCCGGGGCTATTAGATTTTGTGGGGCCCTGTATACATATCTTTAACCTAATTTAAAACAAATGATCAGTGTGAAGGCATCGAGGCTATTAACGCTACACTAAACTTGCCTTTGAATTAACATAAAGCCATTCTGTGGTTCTGTTTCTGTTTTAAAACATGTAGAATGAGTCGGCAACCTATGGCACTTGTGCCAAACATGGCCCGTGAGATGATTTTGAGTGGCACGCACACTCATGCTGGGCCCATGTCACGTGGGAGGGGGATGGGAGGGGGAAGGAGCAGGGATTTATTTTTGCAGGGCTCCCCTTAGCCCGAGGTCCTGGGATGCAGCCCCTAAAACCCCTGCATTAATCCAGTCCTGGTCACAAGCCTGAATAGGGTCAAGTCAGTGAGGTCTAATATACGATCTCCTGAGCTCCCCGTCCAAGCCTGCTGCCACCTGGCCCCGCTGTCTTGCTCCAATGTAACCTTCAGGGTGATTTTTTTTTCTTTTGTAAATTCAGTTGGCCTCAATTGTTACTCTCCAAAAATCTCATGACATCTTTCGGATCATGCTGCCTGGTGGATTTAGTGCTGGCGTGAGAGCATATGGGGTTATGAGCGAAGTGCTGTCACTGCAAGGCAACGGCTGCTCTTGGACTCGGCTGCTCTTGCACATTTTTTCTCCCAAGAGCTCCACCTCACAGAACTACAAGTGACAGGGATGGATTCTGGCTATTCCCTCTCGCCTCCGTCTCCCCCCCCACACGGCTAGCCTGCCTACCTACCCACTCAAAGTGCCCAGCACCAGAGAACCTTGGCATTGATTCCATCAATGGGACAGTCTCTGGCTCCTTTGAGCTGGACAAGCAGTACATAGCTAAGCTTCTAACCAGCTGGTGTAGGGGAGCCCCTGGCAGGGTTTAGCTGGTTCCGATGCCCTGCAGTCTCTGGCACATGTTCCCACAAGCTCTGAGAAGTCCACAGGAGATATCTCATCCAGCAGCCACTGGGGTGTCCGAGCTGGTGTAGAATGTCCCCTTAGTTCTTCAAATCTTATTTCCGTTTATAGGATCAAGATTCTTCTGCCACAAGCTTCCAGTTAGAAGAGTGTGTGTGACAGGGCAGGGGCTCATCTTGGAGAACTCCACTTACTGGTGAGAAACCTACATTTTTCTGGCCATGAAGCTTTCTGGTAACTCCATCTGCTACCTGGCTAGTGTGTCAGGAATAGGACAGGACCCCATCTGGTGAGGTGCTGGCAGAGGCTGCTCTAGGTACAGACAATGTAGGCAGCTGTCTATGGTGGCAGACTGAAATTTGGCACTGCTTCCCTTTCTGTCATGATGGAGGAGTGATTGGGCCAAATTTGCCACCCTAGGCCTATGGTACAGTGTGTTGGTCACCGGTGTTTATCAGTGTAGGCTGCGTGCGTGTGTCCCTGTGTAGATACTGTCCCAGCTCTGGCCAGGAAACCGAGACGGCTCTCACGATCGAATGAATCGACACAACCACGGATTAGCTGAGAAACAAAGGCACCCAGGCCAGGTTTATTGTGTGCGGCACAATGAGAAGTGACCTACAGTGTCTCTCTGGGTCAGTTTTGCATAGGCGGCCACGGCCCAACAGCGGGACTTTCCGTTATCCCTAGACCAGACAACATTATTCCCTCTGACACCCTCTGTTATACATTGTTGCATACAATTTCGTTCTGCCCCTTTGACACAGGTAGTTGACCCCTTCTTGACGTAATCTAATACCATCTTTTTCCGTTAATTGGCTGATTTGGGCAAAACAACTCCATTTATCACCTTTTAGTCATTTCTATTCATCAAAGTGTCATTTTAGGGAGTTAGTTCCTTTTAGTATCTTGGTACCTCCTATACCTGCTACATAATGTAATATTTTGACAGTATATATACTTGCAGTATCAGCACTTTCCTGTGCCAGTTTCAGCTAGCTTGGTTTTTTCCACTTATACTCCTGTTCACTTGGCTTTTTCCACTTCGGCCTTAGCCTGTTTTACAGGCCTCATGACAGGTCCTATACTTACTACACTGGCTTCTGTGGGGATTCAGAAGTGCAGTCTGTGGCTGGTTGGGGAGTCTGGCTTCAGTGCCACCCACTAGTGCTGGGAGAATCTGGTCTCCGTTTGCAGCCTGCCCAGACCTTGGTATTATCAGTTGGCTACTTCAAATGGACAGATCACATCTATCCTTTGAGTAAGGATTTCCAACCAGCTTGCACCCACTTTGTGATAATTTCATCTAGTCCACGTTTCCTTAGTTTGTCATGAAATGTCATGTGGCACTGTGTTGAAAGACTTACTAAATCCAAGATATAGCACGTCCAC
>NW_027133014.1:0-5741 GCF_026122565.2 Emydura macquarii macquarii | reverse complement strand
CACACATTTATTAGGTACAGAAAGATTTGTAGTGATTATAAGTCAGTGGAAAGCAGGTCAGAGTTGATCCCAAGTAAATAAAAGGCAAATCACATTCTCCACTTAGCGTAACACTTACAGCGACCATGCACTCTGGCCGGTCCGCCTCCAGCCAGGCCCTCCCCCCGTGGTCAATGTCTCAGTTGCTTGATGTTGTTTGTAGATGGAGTGGAATAGAGAGAGATTGCAAAATCTCTCTGCATTTTAACATGTTCCTTTGCCCCCTCTTCAGGGTCAGGTGATGAACAATGTCTGAGTATGGCCCCCTGCACCTGAGTCCGTGAGTTTTCCCTTCTCGATGCTTGGCCTAGTCCACCGTTCCTGGAGGAGCTGGTTCTTTTATTCATGCCTCAGGGAGGCGTGAACTACCTCTCTGCTCTTGGAGGGTTTTCCCTGACTCTGCTTCGAGCCAGGAGGCACATGTTTGGGAATGATACAGATCAGAGCCTCACAACCGTACATCTGACACTGCAACAAACGTATCACTGCAACAGTAATGTTCAGCGTGTCATGAGCACTCCAAAAACATCTCCCACGACACACTCTGCATGAAACACTACACAATCACAGCACAGGGGGAGCATGAATGACGACCAATCTCAGCGCAAGGGTGAGCAGAGGGGTGCAGTGGGGCCCTAGGAGGCAGGAAAGAGAGGGAGCTAACGCAGCCCTCAGGGAGCAGCAGCGGGGCTGCTCCGAAGAGTCCACGGCTCACTCTGACTCTCAGGCCAGCACCGTGTCGCTGTGATGCTGCACCCCGAGTGCCCCACTGCACCCTGCCCCTGGCCTGGGCCCTCACAGGAGAGAACAGAACCTGGCTCCCCAGCAGTGATCTCCCCGCGGGGATGGCCTCAGGCTGGGCACCGCCAGGCGTTCCCCCCCGGTGTGAGCCACTAGCCTGGCCCGCAGGGGCTCGGCAGGCCCAGCCCGAGTCATTTCACACCTGCCCTGGCAAAGCCCTGCAGGGCCGGGCACCGGTCGGGAGGGGCAGGACGGGCTGTCCTCAGTCGCTCTGATTTCCGTGCGGTGAGTGCTGCTCGTGGAGACGCTCCCGCAGCTGTGCCCAGAGCACACGGGGGCTGCGCTGCTGTTTGGTTCGCTGGCTGGGCTGTCTCGGGATGCACGGCTGTAACCCAGGGCAGAGCCGGGCTCAGTGATGCCAGGCCTGGCCCGTGACAGACCTGAGCCCTCCATGGACGCCATCCAAGGGATACGGGCCCCAGGCCTGACACCCGATGCTCTCCCACTTCCTGAATCGCTCTCCCCTGGACAGGGGGCTCCCACCCCGCCCCCAAGGGCCCTGATTGCCTGTTGGTGCTGAAATCCCTGTGACCTTTCAACCGCCCCAGAGGGCAGGTAAATATTTGAGGGTAACCAGCAAGGGCCAGTGACCTGGGGCCAGATCTCGGCGTCCCTGGAGCTGACACAGAGCCAGGGCAAGTCAGCTGCAGCCTCACAGTGTTTGTAGGTGTCTGCAGTGCTGGGGGAGGGGAGGGGACAGACCCACCCTCCCCCACTTCCCAAACCCGCGGCTTTGTGTTGTCTTCTGAGTCTCTCTGTGCAGGACTCAGCCAGTCCCAATGGATCCCCCTCCCCCGTCTGCCCCCTGCACTACACGGGATGTTAGTGAGACATGAAGCCCCCCACCCCACAGCAGGGACTCAGAACAGTTGCGTACTGTGGGTCTCCGGTGCCTGGGGGCCAATACTTGCATTTGTGCCCCACCCCCCCCCATTGGAGGTAGCTGTGGCCATGCCCTGGGGTGGGCTGTGGGGGGCGGCGGGTGCAGCTGGGAGCAGGCGTGGCAGGGGCCCTGGGCCACCCGTCGGCAGGGGTGTGTGTGTGTGTGTGGGCTCTGCTCCCCGCGGATCCCTTGTTGTGCCCAGCACGGGGCGGAGGGGCCGGGAGGATGCTTGCTTCCTCCTGCAGCAGGGGTGGCTCCTCCTCTCAGGGCCCTGCCAGCAGCCCCCTCAGACTGGCACCTGGGGGCATGGTCCTTCCGCTCCCCCCGGTACGAATGGACTGGGGTGGGTGGTAGAGGGGCAGCTGGTGTTTCTGTTACCCATCCAAGTTGCCCATTTCCCAAGGAAACCCGGTTCTCCCTCGCAGGGTGAGGGCAGACGTGGAAAGTGAATTCTCCTCCCACCCGGCTGGGGCTCCGCTGGGGGAGTCGCGTCTGCGCCTGCTCGTGTGGGGCTGTGCACGCGTGCAAGAGGTGCTAGCACTTCTAGGAGTGGGGGCAGTGCAGGAGGTGCCTCAGGAATTAAGAGGAAAGGGTTTCTACTCCCGCTATTTCCTATGTGAAAGCCAAGGGAGGTCTTCATCCCATCCGTGACCTGCAGAACCTGAACAGGTTCATGAAGAAACGCACCAGGGCACAGGTGGAGGCAGACGTCAGTCTGATACGGACTACCTGTAACAGGTTGGCCCTTATTCTCAACAAACAGAAGTCATCGCTTACGCCCGTCCAGAGGGTAGAGTTCATCGGGACGGTGTTGGACTCCGGGCGGGCCAGAGCGTCCCTCCCGAAGGCTTGTTTCCTGGCCCTGCGGGGCACAATAGAGGACTTAAATTGCTATCTTCAGACCATGGCTCGGAATTGTCTAAAGCTGCTTAGCCATATGGTGGCCTGCACCTATGTAGTACGCAATGCGAGACTACAGCTCATGCCCCTGCGAGCATGGCTGGCCTCCGTTTACCACCCGGCTCGGGGCAACATAGACAAGGTGGTCTCACACCACCCTCAGTTCTAGAGACCCTAGATTGGTGCTGTGAGCCTCGCGTGGTATGGGCAGGAGGCCCCTTCTCACCACCCTGTCCTTCGATATGTCTGGTCACGGATGCATCAGCAGTGGCCTGGGGAGCTCATCTGGGGACCTCAAGACCCAAGGTCTATGGTCCCAAGCAGAACTTTCGCTGCCCATCAATGTGAGCGAGTTGAGAGCAGTGCGTCTGGCTTGTCAGACCTTCTGAGGACACCTGGAGGGCAAAGCAGTATCGGTCCTAACAGACAATACAACAGCGATATTCTGTATAAACAGACACGGTGGAGTTCGCTCCTCTCCTCTGTGCCAGGAAGCCCTCAGGCTGTGGGAATTCTGCATTGCTCGATCGATACACCTGGAGGCATCGTACTTCGCTGGGATCCAGGATACATTGGCCAACAACCTCAGCAGGTCCTTCCTCACTCACAAGTGGTCAATTCGCCCAGATGTGTTGAGCCGCATTTTCTATCTCTGGGGTATTCCCTGGGTGGACTTATTCACTACAAAGCTCAACAGGAAGTGTCTACGTTCTGCTTCTTTCAGAGCCACAGCCCTGGGTGCACTGCGGACGCCTTTCTTATTCCATGAACAGGCCAGCTATTTTATGCCTTTCCCCAACCCCTGTCATCCTCAGGGTCCTGCTAAAGATCAGGCAGGAGAGGGCCTCAGGGATCCTAATAGCCCCCGCTTGGCCCCACCAGCACTGGTTCACCACCTTCGTCGAGCTTTCAGTGGCCACGCCGATACTGTGCCTTTGTTCCCAGACCTGATCACCCAGGAACGCAGCATGTGGCGACACCCCAATCTCAAGTCGCTGCAGTTCACAGCATGGGAGCTCCGTGGCTGAACCCCACGGAGTTAGCATGTTCGCAGCAAGTTAGGGAGATTCTCCTCGGTAGTAGGAAACCCTCTACCAGGGCTACTTATCTAGCAAAGTGGAAACGATTTTCAATTTGGGCAGCTCAGAAGGGTAGTCAACCCACGATGGTATCGATTCTGTCAATCTTGGACTATTTACTGCACCTTAAGCAACAGGGCCTCTCCAGCTCATCAATTAAAGTCCACTTGGCTGCCATGTCTGCATTCCATCCCGGAGAATCCGGTCGCTCAGTGTTCACTAACCCCTTGGTTGTGTGGTTCCTGAAAGGGCTGGACAGTCTGTACCCACTGACACACTCGCCGGTGGCCCAGTGGGACCTCAACCTCATCCTCTCAAGGCTGATGGGACCTCCGTTTGAGCCTCTAGCAACCTGCTGTCTCCTTCATCTGTCCTGGAAGGTGGCCTTTCTCATAATCATTACTTCAGCCAGCAGAGTATCTGAGCTCAAAGCACTTACATCGGAACCACCTATACGACTTTCTTTAAAGATAAGGCGCATCTCCGCCCTCATCCAGCCCTTCTACCGAAGGTCGTCTCTCATTTCCACACAAACCTGGACATTTTTCTCCCGGTTTTCTTTCAAAATCCACACGCTGCTAGCAGGGAGCAGAGGCTGCACTCCTTAGATGTCAGGAGGGCCTTAGCCTTCTACACTGAAAGGACCAAAACATTCAGGAAGAGGATCCAGCTATTCGAGATGTGTTGCTCATGGACTATAAAATGGATAGAGATTCTATGTCCATTCCAAGACCCACCCGTCTGCCCCTCTGTCAGAGCCAACCGGCAAGAAGGAACTGAAGAGGAGGAGGGTCAGCAGAGCCCTCTATGGAGGCACGACTCCAGAGGGTCCAGGGGACTCCACAGCCGACCCTACGGGTACTTCTCACAGCTTTTCTCCTACACTCTATAAATAGCTGCAGAAGCAGCCGCTCATCCCGTTCCTTAGTGTGATTTGGTGATCTGCCCCAGACACCAGCTAATATCCCATCTTGTGCTTTGTCTGTTAGGACAATGATCCATAACCATTCCAGATCATTTTCTTCCAAGTTGTCAGTGACTGGGAAACAAGTCAGACACTCTACTGAACATGTGCGCATGGCCATGTTCTGTACTTTATAACCGAGACAGATTTTCATAGCAACAGGAAAAAGACTTCTCTTTCCCCAGCCCAATCACCTGCCACGTTTCAATTCCGGACTCCAAAGCATGGAGGCATTAGAGGTCTTCAGAGAAATGGTCAGAAAAATGGATTACCCTGGAAAAGAACTACCTGTTTTAATGCTAACCTTGTTCTCGGAAATGGCTCAACTCGTTTTTGCTGAAACTTTACAAAAAAATTCAACCCAAGGCAGAGACTGAGCATGGAGATTTCATCCCCGGCAGACACAGTTTGGGAGAGTTATAAGCGATTGAGAATGGGGTTCTCATGAGAAGTGTTTGGCAACCCTAATCTTCTTCTTCTTCTTTGCATTGCAGTAGTGGGGTCACTGCCCGAACCCACGTTAACGAGCTCATTCCACAGCAAGCTCCTCCCCCCTGCTCCTGCCAGGGCTTTCCTGGCATCCTGGCTACTGCATCATCACCGCCTGGCGGCGGGTCCCTCCCCTGCCCTGTAACCAATGCAAGGGGCCTCCCTGGCCAGCCTGAGCCTTTGCCCGGCAGCATCGTCTGAGTCAAGTTGTCAGAGCCTCCAATCCAGCAGCTGGGGGTGGTGGGTAAATATTGTCCTAGCTGCGTCCCAGCCCCAGCCAGAGACCTGAGACGACCCTTGTTTACCCCTGGATCAAAGGCGACGCTCCCGCTCCAGAATCTCTATAAGGGCAGAGCAGGCTGGTCTCAGCACAGAGCGTGGCAGAGAGGGAGGAAGAAGGACCCGGAGGGGTGTGACGTGTGTCTGTCCCCTTGCGTCTGCCCGTCTGTCTGTACCACAGGAATGGGGGCCCCAGTGACCCCGGCCTGCCTGCTCCTCCTCCTGCACCTCACAGCTGGGACGTCTGCAGAGCCGTAAGCCCTGTCCGTGTCTGTCTGTCTGTCTGTGGTGGTCGGTGCGGGATCAT
>NW_027133013.1:0-5530 GCF_026122565.2 Emydura macquarii macquarii | reverse complement strand
CAGGCTCAACGGGTAGTGATCAATGTCTCCATGTCTAGCTGGCAGCCGGTCACATGCGGAGTGCCCCAGGGGTTGGTCCTAGGGGCCGGTTTTGTTCAACTTCTTCATTAATGATCTGGAGGATGGGGTAGATTGCACCCTCAGCAAGTTTGCAGATGACACTAAGTTAGGGGGAGTGGTAGATACCCTGGAAGGTAGGGATAGGATACAGAGTGACCTAGACAAATTGGAGGATTGGGCTAAAAGAAATCTGATGAGGTTGAACAAGGACAAGTGCGGAGTCCTCCATTTAAGCTAGGCAGCAGTTCTGCAGAAAGGGACCTGGGGGTTACAATGGATAAGAAGCTGGATATGAGTCAGCAGTGTGCCCTGGTTGCCAAGAAGGCTGATAGCAGATTGGGCTGTATTACTAGGAGCATTGCCAGCAGTTTGAGGGAAGTGATTATTCCCCTCTATTCGGCATTGGTGAGGCCGCATTTGGAGTATTGTGTCCAGTTTTGGGCCCCCCACTACAAAAACGATGTGGACAAGTTGGAGACAGTCCAGCGGAGGGCAACAAAAATGATTAGTGGGCTAGAGCACAAGACTTATGAGGTGAGGCTGAGGGAACTAGTTTTGTTTAGTCTGCAAAAGAGAAGAATGAGAGGGGATTTGATAGCAGCCTTCAACTACATGAAAGGGGGTTCCAGGGAGTATGGAACTAGGCTGTTCTCATTGGCAGTAGATGACAGAACAAGGAGCAATGGTCTCAAATTGCAGTGGGGGAGGTCTAAGTTGGACATTAGGAAAAATGTTTTCAATAAGAGGGTGGTGAAGCACTGGAATGGGT
The DNA here is from genome assembly GCF_026122565.2 of Emydura macquarii macquarii. Lineage (NCBI taxonomy): Eukaryota > Metazoa > Chordata > Testudines > Chelidae > Emydura > Emydura macquarii. Next base: position 4,701 of record NW_027133013.1, on the reverse strand, counting down.
TACCTAGGGAGATGATGGAATCTCCATCTTTAGAGGTTTTTAAGCTGCATCTTGACAAAGTCCTGGCTGGGATGATTTAGCTGAGGTTAGTCCTGCTTTGAGCAGGGGGTTGGACTAGATGACCACCTGAAGTCCCTTTCTACTCTAATAATCTATGATTCTCTGATCTCTGAATCAATAAAACATAGTAACAGACAGGAACTGAAGTTTAGTATCTATCAAGATATAGGTCTGGCACACTGAAGAGGTCCCCCGAGGGACTGTTCCAGAGCTGTTCAAGAGCCCACGGATCTCTGAGATGCTGTTTCAATTAAACCTAAATGGCAAAGTTCCTGCTTTCCCCGGCCTTGTTATTTCAGCAGTGGAGGATTTACAGACAGAGGTCCGATCTCCTTCTTGACTTCATCAGGACCATTCACCCCACCACTTGAATCAACACTCAGCTGCAGTATGCAAATAACCAGGGACAATGTGCTATTCTCAGGCCTGCCACACCCTAGTGCATAAACGTGGGGTTTCCTGGCGGTTTTGAAGGGCAACCAATTCAGATATGCGAAACATGAAGTAGATTTGACCCCATTTAAAGATTTCTCTGGAAATCTCCTCCCCAGCCCCTGTTTGCCTGGCGAGGCGTGCTATTTGTAAGTTGTGTTTGCTTTTACTGGATTTGATTGACTGATTTAATGATTGGCTCCACTTGCTTTAAAAGGTTTGCTTTTGCTATTGGTATATCAGAAGAATCTCTCTCTTCCTCTGGCCCGAAGCTGATATCTGCGGTTAGAAGCCTTAGTGACACTGGAACTACGGACCAGGTGAATATTGCCCTTAGTATGTTACTCTGTGGTGTAGCATAGAAGTAAGTAGCTGTGATATGTCAGCATGACAAATAGTAGCTTTAAAAAGCCCAAGACATCGCTGGTTTCTCTACATCTGTAAAATGAGGCTAATGATACGGAGGTGCTTTGAGATCTACTGGTGAAAGGCACTAGGTATTATTAATACATAGCATCGGTCTGTCTGGCTCCCCAGCACACACGAGCCTCCACGGACTTTACCTCAGAGCACCCAGTGAAGCAAGCATGGTTATCACCCCTGCTTTACAGCTGGGGAGCGGATCCCCTGCCCGAGGAGTCAGTGACAGAGGGGAGACTTGAACCCAGCTCTCCTGAACCTGAGCCCAACCACACACCCTCCCCCTGCTGTTAGCATGTAGTAGCTGTGCTGCAGGACCTTTGTCTGGGCTCACAAAGCAGTGGCCCTGCAGGGTGCGGGCAGATGCCACAGCCTGAGCGAAATGTTCTGGCATCAGTTCTGCTGCAATGCACCGAGAGAGAGCCCCAGAAAATGGTGTGAGATGGGACTTGGGACGGGTACTGATCCCCTTGCTTCCCTTCTCTGGACCTGATCCCAGCCCCGACTGGCGCCAGTGTGAGGCATTCCACTGATTTTAATGGGCTTTAGGTCAGGCCCTCCGTTCCTTAGTTTCCCCATCTACAAAATAGGTAAATCCATTATTTGTTAAAGGGAATTACGTGCCATCTTATCATTTCAAATAGTTATTCAGACATTTCAATTTAAGCACACTCTATTAGATAAAACAGTAAAACAAGTATATTGACTACAATGAGATGGATTTTGAGTGAGTACAAGTAATGAGGCATAAAAGTCAGAAATGATTACGAGAATAAAAAAGATAAAACGCTTACTGGGGCCTAACGTAACAAACTATATTAGATTCAAGCAAAGTTTTCAGCAGTCTTACTGACCAAACTCTCAGGACAGGACCCCTCCACCAGAGTCAAACACTTGCTTCCTTTTTCTCTTCAGATGCAATGAATGTAATTGCCAGGAAGGGGGGGGGATCTAGGGGTGACTAGGGATGGTTGTTGTAATTTCAGTCCCCCTCTTGAAAACATTTCTAGCTGAGCACTGTGACACAAAGAGTCCATGTGGAAGGATGTTTCCTGCTACATTTTTCACGTTTCAGTTTCCTTTGTTTTCCCTTCCTGCTTGATGACTCTGTTTACTGCTTAAACACAAATTAGGCTGTGACCCGTCCGTGCCTAGGGCAGCCACCTAAAAATGCCAAGGTCAGGGCAGGCTGCAAAAGGAGAGCAGATTCTCCCAGCACTGGTGGGTGACACTGAAGTCAGGCTTCCCAACCAGCCACAAACTGTGCTTCTGATTCCCAACACCGGTTATCAAGAAGCCAGTACACAAATACACACAGCTCCCTTTACTGCATTTCAGTCTCTGGCCCTCAATTAGCCACTAGGTCCAGTAAAGACACCAGTTATTTAAACTCTATGCTCTTTACTAAAAAGGTTCCCTCTGACCCCAAAGGGTCAGCCACAGCACCAGATCAATATAAGTTTGGATCTTACCCAAAATACCACGCTGCCAGCCAATCCTTTAGTAACTAAAACTAAAGATTTATTATAAAGAGAAAGAAACAAACCATAAGAGAAATGTTAAAGGGTCAAAGCAAATTAGATACATACAAATGATTGAAAGTCCGTATACATCAGGTTTCTAGAAGAATTGTGGAGTTGCAGGTTTGTATATTTCCTCTGGTGTGCACCCAATCTCTGGGTGAGTCTCAGTCCTTTGTTTCACAGCTTCAGTTCAGTTGTAGATGAGCTGATCCAGAGGTAAGCTGGTACCTGAAGCTGAGTCCTGGCTGAAGACTGGTGACTGATGACAAAATGGATTCCCAAGGCCTCTGCCTTATATACCCTCTGGCTCTGGCCATGCGATCTGTAGAGTTTTACAGGAACTAAAATGGAGTCCAGAGTCACATGAGCAGGTTCTGGTGACTCATTGGTGGTGCTGGCTTCTCCCCGGGGGCCCATTGCACCTGGGAATGTCTTAATAGGCCATTAAGCAGGCTATTGTTCTGCAGCCATCCTGTCTGAGTCATTACTCAGACAGCACCATTTGAAATACAGATATATCAAATCTGTCTATAACTTCCATTTCACACATCACACATGAACTTAAGTATTATCATCTGACTTAGCACATTACAACCTTCCTAACAGTACCTGACATGGCATATCTCACATGAATTAATATGATTTTGACATATTGATGTCAAACAATATAACAAATGCTCTCCCCCATCTACTCAGCATAACAACGGGTATATTCTGTCACCCTGGGAGACTGACACATCCCACGCATTGAGAAACACTGGACTCAGGGATTGCAGGGGAGCAGATGGAGGACTGGAGCAGAAAGGGTCTTGCGCTGCAAAGAGGAGGCTGTGTGATCCAGTGGGGAGTGGGAGGCAGGACAGCTGGGTTATTCCCAGCTCTGCTCGAGACCTCAAGAATCTTTCTTCCCTTCTTGGTGCATTGGCTTTGCATTGTAAATGTGGATGATGCACTGATCCCTTTTGGAAAGTTCGGAGACATCTGTGGATAAGAAGGGCTGTGCAAGAGCAAACCATTCTTGAAAGACAGAACAAAAATTAAATGAATTGTTCTGCTCCCTTGACTGTCTTTAGTGGCCGGAGTCATTTCTGAATACCAAGGGCAGAGCTGCTATTTTAATGAAACTTAAATAACAAAGTTCCTGCTTTAAACTGCTTCTTTATTATAGCAGAGAAGGATCTACAGAGCTCCAGCATCCTTCCTGGCTTCATTGGAACCATTCATCTCCACCTTTTAAACCAACATGGCACTGCAGCATACAAATAATCAGCAATAACCTGATAAGGGCAGGCCTGCCATGTGCAAACATGGAGTTCCCTGGCTGGACTGGCAGAAGTAGCATTGGGGCATGGAGAGGAAAGATAACTAGATTTGAACCTTTTCCCACTCCCGATAAGTGTGAATAATGCTGGTGTTTGTTAGTTGTGTTTGCTTTTAAAACGTCATTTTCACTACTGGTGCCTTATTTAAGGCAGAGGGGTTGGCGCATCAGAGGTGAAATCTGCTGTTGGAAACCTCAGACACTGGAACATGTACCAGGTGAGTCCTGCCCCTCTCCTCAATGTGTTGCACTGTGACTTAACGTGGACATTGTAATATGTTAACATGGCAAAGAGAAACTTTTAAAAGCTTCAGACGTTGATTTCTCTCAGTGGATTTAGCCTCAGAGCACCCGGTGAAGCAGGGAAAGTTATCACCCCTGCTTTACAGCTGGAGAGCAGAGTCCCTGCCCAAGAAGTCAGTGACAGAGGGGGGAACCGAATCCCGCTCTCCTGAACCTGAGCCCAACCACACGCCCTCCCCCTGCCATTAGCACATGGTAGCTGTGCTGCAGAGCCCTTTGGCTGGGCTCGCAAAGCTGTGGCCCTGCAGTGTGCAGGCATATGCCACGGCCGGAGCGAAATGTGCTGGCATCAGTTCTGCTGCAAGCACGGAGAGAAACCTGAAAAGGTCTGAGCATGGATTTGGGTACTGATCCCCTCGCTTCCTTCTCTGGACCTGATCCCAGCACTGACTGGCGCCAGTGTGAGGTATTCCATTGACTTCAATAGGCTTTAGGTCAGGCCCTATCTGCCTAAGTTTCCCCATCTGCAAAATGGGTATAATGGGATCTGTCCACCGTACAGAGTGATGTGAGCTTCAGTTAGCAGAGGGAGTGCAAGGGGAGAGCTCGCTCTGTGCACAGGACGCTACTTGGATTCCCTCTCGGCACCCTGTGTAGGCACCATGGTCCCCAGTGCCCCGCTTCCCTCGGAGCAGGAGGATT
>NW_027133012.1:0-58003 GCF_026122565.2 Emydura macquarii macquarii | reverse complement strand
AGATGTGTGTTTATTATGTTGTGAAGGACAAAACTATAACCGGGTTCAAAAAAGAATCAGGTAAGTACCTCACAATCAGTCCATCAATTAGCCAACATGGTCAGCGATGCAACCCCCTGCTCTGAATGTTGCTAACCTTCAGATTGCCAGATGCTGGTGGTGAGTGGATCACTCGAGGATTGCCTGTTTTGTTTGTTCCCTCTGAAGCACCTGCACTGGCCACCGTCTGAAGACAGGATACTGGGGTAGATTGACAATGGTCTGACCCAGTATGATCGTTCTTCTGTTCAGCAAAAATTACAAAAGATTTTTGCCCTTGAGAAGGATGTAATATTAGATACTTGTGACCCATCTATGCCTAGGGTAGGCCACCTGAAAATGCCAGGGTCAGGGCAGGCTGCAAAAGGAGAGTACATTTGCCAAAAACCAATGGCTAACACAGAAGTTAGATTAGCCACCAGTCACAAACACTGCTCCTGACTCCTCACATTGGTTATGAAGAAGCCCTCAAAAGAAATACACAACCACCTTTATCGCATTTCCAATCTCTAGCTCCCAATCAGCAAGTAGGTTCAGTGAAGAGACAGGTAACTTAAAACCAAAATCTTCTCAAAATCCCCAAAGAGTCAGACACATTAACAGATCAATATTAGTTTGCATCCTACCCAAAAGATGATGCTGGCAGCCAATCCTAGGTTTATTATAAAAGGAAAGAAACAAGATGTTCAAAGCAATGACTTCCACCCCCACCCCCACACCTTAGCACAATTGTGGAGTCTGCAGGCTTGTCCAGTTCTTCTGGAGTACCTCCAGTACCTAAGATGGGTCTCAGAAGTAGAAATCAGAAATGAAGACAAAAAGCAGATGGGGCAGCTGTGTTTTCTATATTATTTTTTACATGAGGTTTGCAATTCCTTTGTCCTGAACACAGCCGCACAGTACATGGCATGGAAAAGCCTCAGAGTCCTCCAGCCAAAAAGGCATGCACAATACTCCTATGTCCTGATCACTCATCAGGGGTAGCCCCTGGGTTCTTTCATTGGACTAGTTGTACAATTCAGTTCCCTGCATGAGCTGTCAGGCAAGTGAAGTGCTGCAGCCATCCTGTCTAGGGATGTCACCCACAAACACGGCACAAGTTTGAAATACAAGCATTCCATGCATATTTACAACTCATAATACAAAGCTGATACATACATATAAACGTGCTTATCTATCTTAGCAAATCATGACTTTACAATAGGTATCATATAAAATATGCCATGCAAGGTATTTACTGCAATTTAGGAAGACTGATATCAGTAATATTAGAAATGGTCATTCATATTCCACAGTGTCACAATACTATACTTCCCTTCTGCAATATTTGAGAATCAAGTTCTACACACAAGCAATAATATGTGAAAAAGCACTAAGGGCTGGAGTGAGAGGCAAAACAGATGCAAAAGGCAATCCCCATTGGTGGAACAATGGTAAAAGAAGGTTTGACACCAGGACAGGAAATCAGTCAGGCTGGAACATGATCCAACAGAAGAAACTTGCGCTATAAAAGTAAGTTGGAAAAGGTAGAACTAAAAATCACAGTAAGAACCATAGGAAGTACAATATTACAAAACAGATAGCCTTGCTAAAAATAATACCACCTATTTACTTATAAATATTTAGGGTGAGTATTTGCTATTAAAATAACTAATATATAGCACAATGACATGCATCCACACAATGATAACAAAGGTAAATGATGAAGCGGTCAGAGTAATAAGACTAATAAAGACATCCTAAAAGGAGAAAAACTGAGGGAGCCCTGCTCTCTCCCTCACCTACATCCAAGTAAAGACACGAACCCTGCACCATCCCTTTCCCCTCCACCCATTCACTCCCCTGCATCTAGGGAATCAGGTAGCACAAACTCACTGGAGTGAGAATATTGGACTTCTGTGAGGCCTGCTACCAAGAGGAGAAGGTGAAGAGGACTCTGGCCCATGTGGATTTTCACTTTCCTAGAATGAGGAGTCGAGGGAAACATTTGTTATCATGGTGACTGTGGAGAGCTGAACTAAATTCATTATCTAACTGCTGAAGGGAATTTGGCCAGAGGTGAACTGAGACACAATCCCACCCAACACCAGACTGAGCAAGGAAGTGTTACCGATACTATTCTTTGGTAGCTAATGGGTACTTAATTTTTTTGATGCACAATTTTATGCTCTTTGAAAAATGGTGAGCATTTGTTTTTTTTTTTTTTTTTTTTTGGTTACCTGAAACTATTTGTAGCATCAAGTTGTGATTTCAGACATGGTTATTATACCACACCCTCGTTATGGTATGAGAGCTATTGAATAGTGCACTAAGTGATGGAACTAGCATCTGTGATGGGTGGTTCTGTCATAGGATTTTGTATTGCTGCCCATCAGTGAGCACCTTCAGTGTAAAAGTAATAGCAAAGTCACTGCTGGTCTTCATGGAGTCTATGGCAGATTTTCCTTTTCAGGGTAAAAACCCTGCTCTGGGGGTGGAAGGAGGTAGTAATTGTGCTGGTTCTTAAATCCTTTTCCACTGCCCTGAACTGAGCCCCAAGAAGGGTTTGTCTCCTGTACAGATTAACTTACCCTTCAGGTAGGAAGTTCCATTGTGCCTGGGGAGCAGGGTTGAGTGAGATCTTCGGTGTCCTGGGCCCTTTCTCTTAAGCACCTTGAAGAAGAGAACTCAGATCTTGTCCTTGATGTGATGTCTTCTGGGTTGATGTGATGTGATGTCCTCTGGGTTGCCTATGTAGCAAGTAGAAGACAGGTGTGATGTACTCACAACAGCCTGTGTTGCTGAGGAGGTGTACAAAATCCAGCAGCACAAGTTCCAGTTCCTCAGGTCTGACAGCTTAATGCTCATGGTTACGAACACTCAGATCAATTGACTGGTTTGGAATTTGAAAATCAAGGCCCCCTGAAAACACTTGTGCACATCTTTAACGTGATTCATATGAGTCAAGTTAAGCACATGTGTCTACATGAGTAGGGCCTAAATGAAAATGTAAAACTGATACTTGGCATCTGCTGGAAGAGAAATCTGGGTGAACTTTGAGTTTCGTAATAAAGAATTACACATAATCACACAGCCTAATCTTATGACTTTATCTGCATTTCTGACAGACACATTCACAGTATTGGCCATGTTCTTTAAAAGTGCTCAAGACCTAGCAACTCCCTCTGAATCAGGCCACTTCATTTTTAGGTGTAACCCCTTGGAGTTTAGAGATCATGGCCCTTTAAAACTTGTCCTGAGGCAGAGGCAGTGATGGAGAGAGAGAGGGCAACAAGCTGTATTATGTCTGTCTCTCCAGACAAGAGGACCAACAGTGAGCAGGCCCTCAAATAGTGAAGCAGCCAAGAATCAGCCTGAAGCCTGGGAGGGACAGAGCAGCCAACTGGGGACAGACACCCCAGGACAGAAGCTGGGAGGAACCACCTGAGAAGGACATTGTTGCAAACCCTTTTACTAAAAAGTCAACTCAGGACCAGGAAGTAGTGGGACAGGAACAACGAAGACACAGGATACCAGGAACACAGCAGGTAAATTATTCTCTTCTTCTAGTAAGCAGGGTGAGACGACAAGAACAGCACCAGCAGGTACGATTACCACTAGGGCAGTAGGACCCGAGTGCTGCCAGCTCAGTCCTTAAATACCCCAGTTGTTGCTGGGCAGATCTAGATCATGTGACCTTTTCCTGCTCCCAACTCTTGCCGTCTCTGCCCAGAAAAAACGAGAGTTCTGTGGCACTTTAAAGACTAACAAATTTAATATTTGTAGACATAAGCTTTTGAGAGATTTCAGCTCTCTTCTTCAGATGCAGTAATACAGAAAATAGGAAACACAGAGGCATCTTATAGATATCCAGGTGCATTGAGAACAATGGGGGAGGTGGAGTCCGGTACTTAAGACCTAATGACGACCATAGAGTAGGAGGTGAGAATGGGTGAGCAAAGTAATTTACCTTCGGTAGTGAGATAGCCACTCCAAGTCTCTGTTTCAACCCAGTTTGAATGTGTCAAGTTTGCAGATCATTTCTAACTCAGCAGTTTCTCTTTGACTCAATGGTCGTCATTAGGTCTTAAGTAGTATCAACAGTGAGAGCAGGGCACTGTGGACAGCTATCCCACTGTGCAACTCAGCTCCTTCTGCAGCTAGGAATTGTGGGACGGGGAGAGGAGCGTGGAGCACCACGGGTGCTGGCTCAATGTGCCATGGTGCATTGCATTTCCGTCTCATCATTCATATCATTGCTGGCAGCGATTCGTGCCATTTTTTCAATGGCTCCCCGCCATTTCCTGCATGCCCGCCATCTCTGTCTGAAAAGATGGATCCTGCACTATGCTCCACTGTTGCTTTCAGCATTCTGAACACATTGTGGCTGGTCGTGCAGTATATCATGAACTCTGAATCAGAACAGGAATCCGAGAAGCCTGATCTGCTGAGTGACATGCAGACAAATACCACCGCATTACTGTTTTCATTCACATCTGCACATGGAGCATCTGCACATGGTGCACTGCCATTTCTGGGTGTGTGAGACAAGCACGGAGTGGTGGGAATCGCATCGTTTTGCGGGTCTGTGATGACGTGCAGTGGCTACAGAACTTTTCAATGTGCAAAGCCACCTTCATGGAACTCTGTGTGGAGTTCGCCCCTGCCCTGTGGCACAAGGACACCAGAACGAGAGTTGCCCTCTCAAAGGAGAAGCATGTGGCGATCACCGTGTGGAAGCTGGCAACTCCAGACTGCTACCGGTCAGTCGCTAATCAGTTTGGAATCAGCAAGTTCACCGTTGGAGCTCTGTTATCGCAAGTGTTCAGGGCCATCAATCACATTCTATTGCAAAGGACTGTGACTCTGGGCAATTGTTAACTCACAGACTGGGATCTGCTATTAGTGTGCTCATGAATTGACACGACTCTCGTTCGATAATGACAGAAAGGCTTTAATTACTATACTTATAAACATATGAAATGAACCCCCAAACCAAAAGTCCAGTATATTTTAGCTGCAAAAGCAATTATCCTCACCAATGCAGGCAAGAGGCGGTGATGGTTTCTTAGCAGCTTCCCCTGAAAGCCTGAATCCGTGGTCTCAGAAGACAGCTGGGCAAGATGGCAGGTCTTGTCAGTTTCTTGTCCAGAGTGATTCTTTACTCTTGAAGCTTGCTTGTCTTGCATTGCCTTTTTCTTGTTCCATTGCTTCTCTTTTTATATTCTTAAATTCAATGTTTTTCAAAGCACTTTGGTAATTTACATGAGTAAACACAGGAATTCCCAAAAACAATACAAGAGGGAGAGACCTATGTGCTTTACTTAGTGAAAAGGAGCTAGCCACCTAGATTTGTTGTTTAGTTTCAGTGTTCCACCCTTCAAACAAAGGGGTATTGGGGTTGTTGTGATTAAATTGAGCAATACCTGAGGTGGCATCCAGCCATGGGCTTTGATCATAAGGTATTTTGAGAGGTCTGGAGCCATGGAGGTCTAGCACGCCCTGCATTTAACATATTTCTGTTTACTGCATAGATGAGTTACTCCCAGAGGATAAGTTCATTAAGGAAAATGGTCCAGACAAGAGAGGCAATTAATAAACAGTTATCTTAATGAAATACCAGACATACTTTGAGAATAGAAAGACAGCATGGTGTTTTGCAATGAAAAACAATCGCCCCTTTTCAAAAGGGACTCCAGCCACCATTTCACATACTCTGCAATATGCAACTTATTAATTTGGTAGCTTAATTTTATAAGTAGGCCCAGCCTAGCTGAAATTTCAAGGTCTACAGCAATGTGCGTGAAATAGTGGATGGATTTGCAGCGATGGATTTCCCTAACTGAGGCAGGGCAATAGATGGCACACATATCCCAATTTTGGCCCCAGACCATCTGGTGATAGATTGCATCAATGGAAAGGCGTACTTCTCTAAGGTACTGCATGTCCTTGTGGATCACCGTGGGCATATCACTGAAATCAATGTGGGTTGGTCAGGAAAGGTGCATGATGCTCGTATCTTCAGGAATATTGGCCTTACAGGAAGCTACAAGTAGGGACTTTCTTTTCAGACCAAAAGATTCCAATAGGGGATGTGGAGATGCCCATAGTGATCCTGGGAGACCCAGCCTATCCACTAATGCCATGGCTCATGAAGCCTTACACAGACAACCTGGATAGCAGCAAGGAGCGCTTTAATAACAGGCTGAGGAGATGCCAAATGACAGCTGAATGTGCATTTGGCAGGTTAAAGGCACGCTGGAGGTGCCTATATGGCAGGCTGGACTTAAATGAGGACAATATTCCAGTGGTTATAGCCGCCTGCTGTGTGCTCCATAATTTACATGAAGCTAAGGGCAAAAAGTTTGCCCCTGGGTTGACTGCAGAGGCAGATCGCCTTGCATCTGCATACAAGCAGCCACCAAGCAGGAAGTGGAATAAAAATTTCAAAACTTCCCGCGACTTTAAGGGGGAGGGACAGGTGGCTGCAGAGCAGCGGAGTGCAAATGGATGTCCATAGTAGTCAGGATTGGGATTGTGGGACATTTCCAGAGGCCATTTACCGCGACATAACCATACAGTAGTGTCTACACCAATGCTTCTGCGATAGAAGTTGGGCGGAAAAAGCTCTACGCCTCTCGTCGAGGTGGTTTTATTTTGTCAACAAAACAGGGCAGTTTTGTTGGCCAGAGGGGCATTGTAGTATGTACACCAGGACTGTTTTGTCAACAAAAGCTTACTTTTGTCAACAAAACTCTCTAGTGTAGACCAGGCCTAAGTAACATACACAGCACTACTTCATAACTTCACATACGAAGATTGCACATACAATCCAACAGGATATTAATGTTCACCAGATCAAGACTTTCAAAATGAAACCTCAAGGCATACTTTGTACAAAACAATTATATTACTGTGCTCAATATGGGATTCCAGGGGGTAGCTTTGAGGCACAAAGTGTCACACGCTCTCTCTCACTTGAATTTCTGTTCATTGATAATATATTTATAGTGCAAACCAGGGTAAGTTTACCGAGGTGCTGTGTGTTAACCAGAGGGGTGATCCAGAGTTGAATCTTGTAAGCTCATGTGTACGATTCCTTTGGGAATAGCAAATCTGAATGTTCTGTGAGAGTGCAGTGCAACAGGAGCTAAGCACTGCAGAGGGACCCTCAGAGAGAAAGGCCTGTGGACTCCAGAGACCAAACAAGTCTCAAATTTGTGATTCCATGTCACATCCCTTCTCCCGTTGTAAGGACATCAGGTTTGCTGCAGACCCAGAGTCTCTCTGTCCCACACCTCGAGCTGCTGACCCAGTTCTCATCACTCAGATATGCACAGTCACCTCCTCCTCTTATCAGAAATCTGCAACACAGACAACGGGGGCTGGAGTCAGGGAGTGCTGGGCATTTCCCATCAGTTACACACACAGGCAGGTCAGGAAAGGGAGGAGCTGCAAGCATGGACATCTGCCCCATTTCAGACTCCTCCCTGGCAGAAGGGGGAAATAGCAAGTACTGCAGGGCAAGGAGAGGAGAAAGGGGCTGGGGGCTGAAAAATGACAGCTGGGGCTTCCAGTGATCTCTTTATGCTGGGTAGATATTTGACACAACTTGCTCGCCCCTCAACTTTTCCTGAGGCTCTCACCTAGACCCAGATTTCTCTCCAGTCCCATTTGGCCCAAAGGGGAGAGATTCCACAGGCCTCTCTCACATGGCAGCAAACAGCAGCAGCTTCCCATGGAAAAGAGTTTGATACAATCCTCCACGGGCAGCTCCGGTACTCTCAGAGTGTTGCAAGCCTGTTTCAAACCCTACAGGCCATCAGGACAGACTCTTACTAGTGAAATGAGACTTCTTTCTAGCACCGTACAAGGGAGAAACCTCAAGTTACACCAACTGTGCAGAGCAGACGTTAGTCTCCATACTACACAGCTCAGAAGAGTTAAGGTGTTCAACTTCCACTGGGACATCCCACTGGGGGGAAGGTAGCTCTTGTGAACATCCAGTCCAATGGAGCAGCAGCCTTCCCAGTGCCCAGGGCTGCGCTGTATTGTACAGCCCGTGGGGCAGGGACCATTCAGCCCCAAAGGGCAGAGATTCCACAGGTCACTCATATACAATCTGTGTGGCACCCTCTCTGAAACTTGTTCTGTGTTTGTACACTGTCTAGCACAATGGGGCCCTGGTCTAGGGCTCCTAAGTGCTTCAATAATACAAATAATAATGACAACACTGCACTGGGACCTCAAATGCTGGTGGAATATTGGTTTTAATCTATGAAAACCAAATACCAATAAGAAAACACACACAGAAACACCCCCAACCCCTTCAAACTTGGTTAGATAAATTCTTGTTCCACTGGCAGCACAGCGACACCTGTGAGCTAACACTGACAACGTTACTACAGGGAAAGGGACTCACTGGAGGTTGAATTCGGTGCCATTGGGCCATCTCCAGGGTTGGCCCGGCTCCCTCTGGAGGCCGATCCAACGGTCCAAGAAGCCCTTATAGCGCAGCAGGAAATCCTGCAAAATAAGACAAACCAAATTATATTTAGGCCCCTGGCTGTGGTGCTCGCCTGCCCTGTGGCTCTGTGTGGCCACTGCTCAGAAGTTCAGGTTTGGATGGGCCACCCATAGTTTGCCAGCTGAGAGCCCCAGGTCCGACAACGCCAGCCCAACCTGGGCCACAAGGAGGCTGAGAACAAGTTACAGTCTAAATGAACTAGCTGTGGGTCACAAGACAGAATTCTGCTAAAGCAACAGTTCTTTCCTCCACTGGCCCCTTCTAGGTTTGGAAGGGGTCAGAGCTGGCAAGCGAAGGGCCATCAGGACAGCAGCCTCAGCCAGTGAGCCAATCGCTGACCGAGAATCCCAGTTTTCTGGAAGCCCCATCAGACTGGGATCTGCTCAGCTGGGAGCCTGGGGACACATGCAGAGCTGGGGGCTGCTCAGTGGCCATATTCATCCCCCTCTATCTCCATCCCCACATACATGTTTGCATGGACAGACCTGCCCCTGCCCTTCTCCAGTCTGGGCAACTCTGGCGTTGCTGGCACCTGCCAGGCTCCTTCCCAGCACTTTGCACATAACGTCCCCCGCTCAACCAAACAGGCAGGATCTGCTCTGAGGAAGGGCCGAGCTCACTCCCAGCAGAGCCCAGGAGCCTTAGTGCTTCCCCGGACAGGGACACAGAGCGCCCCCATAGAGTCACTGCCTGTGGTGAGTTGAAGAGGCGGGTTTTCAACAGGCAGCCAGTGGCCAGGGCCAGCCCAGCCCTACAGAGAGGGATCCTCCCACCTCTGGCTCTGGGGAAGACGATGGTGGGCTGAGTGTGAGCATCCCTGTGACCCGACTGTGAGCCCAGCTCTAGCCAGGGCTGGGATTTGGCTGCCAGAAACACTCTCATGTTTCCCAGCATAAGAGGTAACAGGGCAATTTCTGGGATACGGAGCTGAGCCCAACCTCATTCCAGTCCTGCCAAGCCCCATCTGTTGGGATAAAGCATCTGCCGCTCGCTCACCTTTTCCTGCTCACTGTTGATCCCAGCCAAGGAGGCATTGAGAGAAGAGCACTGGCTCTGGCTGTAGGTCCAGTTCCCTTCAGTCTCTGAGAAATAATAGCATTTCCCTCGGTATCCGATCCAGCCCTCCGGGCAGCAGGGCCCAGCAAGGGAGGCCGGAGCAGACAGAGGTGATTTGAATTTTTCCACTGAAAATGAGGTAGGTAATACAGGGTCAGAGACTGTGTCCCCCCAGCCTGATTCTGTATCTGAGCGAATGAGGGGAGAGAATCCCTCAGATCCAGGCTGCTAGCTCCTTACACCCCTGGAAGCTGTGCTGAGTGAGGAAATAGGCCATTTGAAACAAGATGGGCAACTGACCCCCTCCTCATTAGTGGCTTAGTTTTGGGGGTCCAATTCACTGAAATCGCAGCTAACAAGCAACCAAGAGCAGAGTGTGATAAACCCAGATGCACCATGAAGGCGTGGAGCAGGCAGGTAGGGGGAACATTACCTAATGGCTGGCACAGATGAATATTCAAACCAAATAAAAATAAAGATTGTGTGGGATGCTGGTCGACTAACCCAGGGACATCCTGCTAACCCAGCCAGCTGGCTCCCCAGCCAGGCTCTGTGCTTTAGAGATGGATCTTGGGATGAAGATGGGTTTGGACTCACATTAGAGAACAAACCCCAACAGCACTAATCTGTGCAAGGGACTGGCTCCCAGAGAATCTGATGCTAAAGCCAGCCCAACAGAGATTTGTTTAATGTAAGTGTCTGCACCAGTGAGAATTCAAGGGATGTTCCCAGCCCTGGGTGGTGGGAGGTGACTAACACAGCTCAGAGAATGTTATCCTGTGCTTAAAAGAAGCCTGTGCAGAGGTTTAGGAGCCATGGAAATTAGTTTTACAAAGTGCTGTTCCCACAGACATGAATAGCCACTAGGTGGCACCAGACACTCAGAAATGGGAACCGTCTGTGTGGTTAAGAGGTGAGTTAAAAAGGTTCAGTGCCAAAGTCACCCTTTAAAGAGACAGTTCAGCTGGGACCTGCCCCAACAGCCTTCAGCAAGTGAGTCTGTCCCAATTCGCAGGGAAATTCAGTGAGTGCCTGACTCCGGCAACGTCCTTTTGAAAACCCCAGCCCCACTTTCTCTTCCCAGTGCAGCAGCAGGGACAGAGTTATGCAAAACTCTTTGGAAAGCCTCCCTGAAATGTAACCCTTTCAAGGGAGCAGCAGCAGTCAGGTCTAGCACCAAGGATACATCGGAAGGGCCAGTGCAGTAGGTTAATGCTCAGAGGCAGAGTTATTATGTCTAACAGCTAAGTGAGGACAGTCATTTTAGATCCACTGGATTCACTGGTTAGTCACTTCCCTGCCTCCCCAGAAACAGGGGAGCAGAGACTGGGTGGGCCAGGCCCTTACCTGCTAGAAATGCTGCTAGGGTAGCGATGATGATCAGAACTGGGACTGTAACTGGCACTAGGACTTGCCAGGAAGCACATTTCCTGAGCTTGACGTTAGACCCAGAGCCTGAAAGAGACAAAGCCTGAGAGCTTCTGGAGAGCAGACACATTAACAGGATCAGTGTCTGAGTGTCGGTCTAGCAAGTCTCTATTGTGACTCCCAGGGTGCTTCCCTCCCCGCTCTGTGTTCAGACAGTAACTACACCCCTAGTCCGAGGGCTAAACACAATAATAAACTCGCCCAGTCCCAAATCACCCCCACACTCACCCAACCAGCACATAGTTAAATGGCTCCTAGGACTAGAAGATACCACTGGACTGTTGAATTTCTCCCACTGCTCCTGCATAGACTCTCAGATCTGCTACCCAGACTGACTCTCGGCTTACAGATGAGCAGAGGAGAGAAGGGCTGGGAATGTGTCACGCACTCACCTTTTTTCTGTTCCCAACAAAGAAAAAGCGGACACAAAAATAAGAAACTCAGGACTCGTCTACACTTAAAATTCTGCAGCTGCACTGCTGTAGCATTTCAGTAATAACACTACCCACGCCAAAGGGAGGGCTTCTGTCTGAGTAGCTATTCCACCTCTGTGAGAGATGATAGTGAGCTTGATAGGAGAATTCTCCTGTCGTTCTAGTGCTCTCTACCCAGGGATTTAGGTCGGTTTAAAATGAATCATTCAAGGCTGTGGATTTTTCACACCCTTGAAAAGTAGTCTGTTATATCCACCTAATTTCCTTGTGCCTGCCAACTCCAGCTGCACTCATCCCCCTGGATTAAGTCAGGCAGTCAGAGACCACTCAGAGGTTGGGCTACTCAGCCCCTGCCTCTCCCTTTAGCTAATGCAAAATCCATTTGGTGTCACAACCCTCTGAAGACACCCCCAGAACAGACTGCAGCCTCTGACTGTCCGAGAAACAAGGGGTTCGGTTTTTCTATTTGCAGCTACAATACAGCCAGGTTCACAGCATTTAACAGAAGAATCACTGGGAGATGCTGGGGCGAGCCATCCTGGGACAGACCCACTGAGTTTTCTAAGGCTTTTTCTCTAGATGTAAGTGCAGTTACATGAGGGCAGAGTAGCAAAGGCATCAGATGTACAACAGGATCTCCTTCCTGTCCCACATACAGGAGCCTCTGTGCTGAGAGTCTGAAGCAATCCCCAGGTCCCCCAGACTAAGGACTGACCTCTCTGGGCCCTGCCCCAGGGTTCACACAAAGGTCCGATCTCTCAGACTCCCTGCAACCCTTCAGTTTCCTTGGCTGAGGAAAGTTTCCTTTGAAAACTTGATTCTCAGGACAGAGAGGGGATTTTCCATTAGTGACAGTGACACACCGACAGAGGGGTACTCAGGGGAATGACTCCTGGCCGACCCCATGGGAGATGAAGCTTCCAGCTCCAGCATGTGTGAGATTTGGAGATCTCAACATCCCCATCCCCCTCTTCCTGCACAGCAGCTTTAGGAAGAGCTCAGGGCCACTTCTCGCAGGCACAGCAACTGCACCAGCAAAAATGCAGGAGCAGATGGTGTTACCTGCCACCCCCAGACTTGGGTTCATTTTCATGCACACGCAGGGTCTTGCCTCCGTGCAATGGTTTGGATGTGCACCTCTCACTTTTCACAGAGAGGGAACACAAAAATGAAGCAGACCAGAGGGAGACGGGGACCAGGATTTCAGAGGGGTAGCAACCTCTGCCCACTGCAAGACCTTTGGCCAAATGCAGGCACACAAAGTGTACGCAGCAGGGACAAGCTGGGTACCTGTTCCATAGGAGCTCACTGGCACACTCAGTTTCCTGCTGCATCCACACGTGGTAGTTTGAACAGGTTCAGGCACCGTTGAAAGCGTGTCCCCTTCTGGACATGCCTCAGTGACTCTGCCCAGCCTCTTCACATCATCTAGCTCCCCTCTTTTCTCAATAGGTTCACACGGGTTAAGGGCCTCCTTTAGCTGCTGTTCCCCATCAGTAGGACACCCTCCTTCTTCCATCTCTCCTCTCACACCGCAAGCCTTTGACGTATGCTGGGCTCCAATCAGCTCCTTCTTAGGGGCTATGACATCTGATTCAGGGCTTGTCTATATTCAGACGTGCACTATTTTAGTTTACTGTCTGAAGTTAACCGGTGCAAGTGTGTGCACGTGGACACTGATTATGGTTTGAACCAGGCTGATTTGATTTAGCTTAAGTCCTTTAGGAAGAGTTTGAAGCTAAACCTAAATAAGACTGTACACATATACGCTTGCACCAGTTTAACTCCAGCTGGCAGGTGCAGATGTATGTGTAGATGAGTTCTCAGAGGCTGCAAGGTCGGTTCCAAGCAGAGGCAGATGTCCCAGCCCCAACTCCAATCTCTCTGGTTAAGCCAGACTCCAAGCTGTAAGACAGTGTAAGAGGCGGTATCATTCGTTTGTGATTCCTTCTTGCTGTGAGTGGTTCTGCTCTTTCAAGGACCCCCAGGACCATTAGCAAGTGCAACAAAAATGGAATGCATTTTCCCGCACCCCTGTGCCAGATTTCCTGAAGAGCTTTTCCCCCTCCTCCCCAGTCATTATCAGTGGGTGCCATAATAATTAAATCTCTCCCTTCTCACCAGCCCACAGCACGGGTGAGATGGGGCAACACAGAGATTTGTTCCCCCACCAGCTACAGGAAACCACCTCTGGGTATGAGTGAGGGGAGGGAGCAGCCCCACTTATTGACAGCCAGGTGCCCACAATTGTTCTGTTCACTTTCAGAGTGTGATGGAGTCCCCAGGGACTGGGCTCCGGAACTACTCGTGGTGCAGCCAGTCAGGACTCTGGTGCTTCGGAGTCTGCCCCCTCGGGTCTCCACACACCAGTGCAGCCGCCTCCTGACTCTGGCCTCTGATTGTTCAGTACTCCTGCTCCATCTGAACTCCCCCTGTGGGTCCTCCTGGATGGGACCTTGGGGAGCTTTTCCACACCCCAAAGGGCCATGCTCCCCCACCTTGCAGTCAGAAGTGATTCAGAGCCAGAGTGGAAGTCAGAAGAGTTTATTAGTTCTCAGGATCACAGTGTAAACAGACTTTGGTAGCAGATAAATTGGAAGTTCAAGCAGCGACCAACTGTGGAGTCTTGGAGCCGTGCTCTCGGGTCCCTACCCCATCGACCCCTCGTGGGCAACTCCCTTCCTCCCAGCCCCCAGACATACCTCCCCTGCTCTGGCCCCTCCCCTGTCCTCTGTCTCTTTCCCAGGCAAGATATTATAACCTGTTCTAGCTGGTTTCACCCAGGAGGGCAGAGGGCTCTCTCCTGGTCTGGGTACCTGTGGCTGGGGTGGCCCATGCACCCTCTAGTGATCTCTGCAATGATCACACACCCTGGTCCCATCACCGAAATACATGAGTAACATACGGGGAAAATACATGAACAACATATGGGTGGAAACTGAGGCACACACACAGCACTCAGAGAAAACATTAGGGCATCTCCACTTCGTCACATTGAGCAATTAAGCAAATGCAATAACGAAAATACCTTTCATCCCCCTCCACCAGTCCACCCAACCCTCCCACTCCCAGTCATCAGTGGGAGCCATAGTTAAATCCCCTCCCCCAGCCCAAAGAGCTATAAAAAGAGCTACACACAGGAATTTGGTCTCTCATCACTGATGTGAAACCCCCTATATTGGTGGATTTTAGGAAGGAAGAATCCTTCCCTGACAGACAGGTGTGTGTGCGCGTGAGGAGGGAAGAGCACCTGCTTTGCTACTCCCACAGGCCAAGTGAAGAGGGTGATGGGGAAGGAGCCACCCACATGTACATCCTGGCCAGTCTGCAATCTCCTCTACCCAGATGGAGATGCAGCTCCTCACTGAACACAGGGTAGAAACTGGGGGGGATAAAGAAAAAAAGATGACTTTAAATTGGTTTTTTAAATTTTTTTATTTAAATTAAAATTTTTGTTCTTTCTAAAAATAAGCCTGTTTAAAATGAAGTCTGAATTTGATATATTAAGACCTAAGTTTGTTATAATCTCTTTAATGAGTTAAATAAAAACTCAGTATGCTGAATCCATGAGCCCCTATCAAAATCTTTGAGTTAAGGGGGCTCTTCTACAAAACGATTAATAAATCGGAGGAAAATATTCTAATTTTTGATGTCAAGATTTATACAAAAAGCACAATAGGCCATGTACTGTATAAAGGGCTTGATCCCCTGAGGGACCCAGGGGTTATGCTACTGGGTGCAAGATTGTTTAATAAAAAGAAATTTCATGCGCTGTTTTGTGTTTAATTAAATTCTAGTTACCATCCCACTGCACCTTGATACACGTCACCAGCAAAAGTTAATTATCTAGTAAATAAGCAACATCTCGTCATTTTCTAACAGACTGAATTCTAACAGGTCCTATGAATAAGAATCTGTAAATATCAACCTTTGTAATTGTGTCAATAGATGTCTCTAGTCACAGTGTAACATTACCCTCCTAGGCAGCAAGATGATGTACCAGATCTAGTGTGAAGGCTCTGTTCAGTCGCAGATTGACCTGTGTTAATGGTTACCAGTGAGAAACCCCTTTTCTTCAGCAAAGAACTGAAGTACAAATGGAAAAGCTGATTGACATCAATGAAAAGAGAGAGAGAGACTTCCCACTTGGTGATTTAACCCCGCGCACCCTGCACAAGCCTCTGCCCACCACAGCCCAATGCAACTCTCAGCCCCAGCTGCTCTGCGGGCAGTAACGGGGCAGGGGGGGGGAGGCAGTGAAAAGGACAGTCTGCCCTGCCCGTGCCTGGGGGGGCTATGAAGAGGGAGGCCGCACAGGGGGCGGGAACCAGCAAGAGGAGCTCTGCCCCAGAGATGGGGGATTTGGGGGCGCTGCCGTGGAGCAGACTAGGAGCCCCACGGGAGCTCTGCCCTGGCACGACTGGGGGGCGGAGGGGGCACAGACAGGGGAAGCCACAGCGGGTCAGGCTCCCCTGCCACTGCGGAGCACCCCAGCCGCGCGCTCCGCTCACTCTGCGAAGGGCGCCGGGCTCAGTCAGTGACGGGGAGCGGCGCAGCCTCGCACCCCAGCCAGGGCTGCCCGCACTGAGTCCGCCAGACCCAGCCGCATCCCCGCCGCCGCCCGCTCGGGAACCGGCCACAGCCTCTCCTCTTACCTCCGACCCCCAGGAAACCAGCGCCGCCGCCTGGGGCCGGTCCATCGGCCATTGCGGAACCCAACGGAGAGAGCAGAGCGCGGGCAGCCCCGGCCCTTCCCAGCCTGTATGTGCCGCGGGCGGGAGATTCCACTGTCTCGGTCAGCGACCCCCGAGACATTCTCGGGACATCCCCGCCCCCCAGTCGCCCTCACTTCTCAGAAGCCCCGAACCAGCCAAGTTCCCGCTGCACACGCGGTCTTGCTCCCTGCCCCCCACCGCTAGGGTGAGGGGCGCCGCTGCGCTACTTCCTCCCCCTCCCCCCCGCATTGCCCGCTGCCTCAGTTGCTGAGGGGTCGGTGTCTGGCCCTGCTGCGCCCGCCGCACTTGGTCTAGTCAGGCAGTGGGGCAGCCTGGCCCAGGGGATGATGAGGAAGGGAGGGGGCAAGGGTCTGAGCTGGGATGGGGAGGGGGCAGCGCTGAGGATATTTCAGCCCAGAAGGGACAGCAGCTCACCTGCCTGTGGAAACACCCAGCGGGCCCTGCCCTGCGGCCTCCCCCCATAACTGCACAGGCCGGAGCCCGGAGCCAGGTCAGCCTAAACGTTAAACAGCGACCAGGGAGCGGGCACTGACTGAGCTAGTCATGTAGGAGCCTGGTCACTCAGAATGGGAGGATCTAAGCCCCGACCTCAAGTCAGGCCCCTCAATAACTTGTAAGGATCTGCCCCCTTGCATGGAAATTGACTGACCTGCCTTGTCTTCCCAGGGGTTGCGCCATGCCTCAGCTAACTCAAGTCAGCAGTACATCTTGCCTTCTGGTGAAGACAAGGCCCTAAGCAGTGCTATACCACAGACAGCTTATTGAGCCAAAAGGTGGTTGGATTGTTTCTAAAAATTAAATTCATTTTCTGAGAATTAAGGTTGATACAAGGCAGGTTTCAAACCCGCTTGAGAGCTTGTCCACACTGGAGTGTACATCACTTTAAAAATCTATTTTAAATAAATCTAGTCGCTGTAGTTTAGACCAGCCCTCAGCATGGCCCAGCTCCTCAAACATCACCCATTGGTTTCAATGGGAGTTATGCACTTTGAAGATCTGTGCTCATATTCTCAGCACCTGATAGCTCTTACATTGTTCACAGGAGTTTCTCTCTTCCAGAAATCTGAGCAGGGGAAGCTCCATGGGTAAAATGATCAGAGCTCTATTGAATAATAGAGCTTTGAATTTGTATCAGGTGAGAATCTGTCCCTCCATCTTTAATAGTCATCCTGAATTCCACAGTAATTGAAATTTGGGCAGGGTTTCCCTCTCTCTAAACCTCATCTCCTACTTTAGCTTCTGTGGAAAAAGGATTGAGGTTCATCAAAAAAACTTTTAAAATGACAATTAAGTTTGCTCATAAATGCACATGTATACACACACCTCTACTTCTTCAGAATACGACAAAGTTAAGGCCAAGGTTTTCAAAAATGGCTAGTGAATTTGGATGCTAAAGTAGCACCCATCCTCTGAAAAATAAAGCTCATCACGACATGAAAAGTCAGGTTTCTTTTAAATGTCTCAGTTCAGACTCAAGCCACCTTTGAAAAATCTTGGGCAACATGATACAAAGATCTATTCAACAGCTAAAGATTGCAATGTGCAGGAGCTAGCACAGTAAGATTCCTCTCTCAGTCACGACCTCTGGGAGCTAACAATTTCCATCCTTAGGATTTCAATTCAATTGCATATGGCTACCTATGTATTTTTCAAAATAGCTTTGCACTCAACAGCTTTAGGTTCTCTGGTACCTACACAGAGCCCTGATCTTGCAGACTATTGTAATCAAATGAGTGGCCCCATTAAGTTTAATCATGCCCATAAAGTTACGCACATGCCTAAATCTGACCCACTTAAATACCTATACAACTTAACACAGTCACAGCAAAGAGGGAAGCTGCTCTACAAGCAGCTCTAGCCAATAAAAAACATACGCAGGAATGCAACAGGGAAACCCTTCCACCCCAGCGCACCCCCAAACCCACTCCCACAACGAATGAATGACCACATGCACCCATACCAGAATAGTACAATGAGTATAGGAAAGGGAAATATTTATTTACAGAAGGAATGAATGGAGAAAAATGGGGTGGGAGGGGAGGAAGATGGGGAAGCAGTAAAACAGGGTTACATCCAACATGAGGCCCCCACAGGCCCACTGGTACTCTGCAAATATGACAGGATAAACACCAACTCCTGCTTCCAGACTTGGAGTTTAGGAATCATGGGTAGAGTTGCAGTCCGGCAGTGACTCTTGGGTGCTCCTGGTCATTTTCACTGCCAGAGAACTTTCCCCAACAAACCCCTCCAATGCCCTCTTCTGCCACTTTCTGCAAACCCACATAACGAGACAACATCTCCACTTAGCTAGCTACAGCCTCCCTCCTTATTGCCAATGCAAGGTCACAAACCCCAGTACTCACCACCCCACACAGCTCTGGATAACGGGGATACTGGCTCCAGCTCCCATTTTGTGGCAGCAGTTTTTGGTTTTAGTCATTTTGTTTATACATCTTGTTGTTTGCCCTCCATTTTGTGTCCTCTTCTTCCCCATAATTTGGCACCCTTTCTGAGCAGAGATGGGAAGTTAGGAGCAGGAAAAGGTCACATGATATAGATCTGCCCAGCAACAACTGGGGTATTTAAGGGCTGAGCTGGCAGCACTCGCATGCTACCTGCCCTAGTGGTAATCGTGCTGTTCTTGTCATCTCACCCTGCTTACTAGAAGAGAAGAACCTACCTGTTGTGTTCCTGGTGTCCTATGTCCTTGTTGTTCCTCTCCCACTGTTTATCGTGTGTCACTGTCCTGTCATCCCAACCTTGATTCAGTATGGTGTTCGTCAGTTGTCCCTTGCCTTGTGGAGGCTGCTGATGTACCCGATTTAATGATAAGTTTTCTTGTTAATTACCCATCTTGGTTTCAATTTGGGGTCCTTTGAATTAGATTATCTAGCAAGCTTCTTTTTCATTAATAAATTGTCATCTTTATTCATTACAGATCAATTGTCTTCTCCCGTTTGTGGGAGGGTAGGGATCACTGCTAGTGACAGATAAAGTAGGGGTGGAACCAGGCAAAGGGGGTCCTTTTAAAGATTACCTTCCCAAATCAAATTCCATTTTAGTGAAAGGCTTTGCAGAAGTTTGTCCTTCTCAGGTGGTTCCTTCCAGCTTCTGTCCTGGGTTGTCCCAAAACTTCAGGCTGATTCTTGGCTGCTTTGCGATTGGAAAGCCTACTCACTTTTGGTCCTTTTGTCTGGAGAGAAAGACATATACCTTGTTGCTCTCTGTCTCTCCATCACTTGGCTCAGGACAAGTTTTAAAGAGCCACACTCTCTAAACCCCAAGGGGGTTACACCTAAAAATCAAGCGGTCTGATTCAGAGGGAGTTTCTAAGTCCTGAGCATTTTTAAATAATATGGCCAAGAGTGTGACAGTGTATATCAGAAATGCAGATAAAGTCATAAGGTTATGCTGTGGGATTATGTGTAATTCTTTATTATTGAATGCAAAATTCACCCAGATTTCTCTTCTATCACTGAGATGCCAAGTATCAGTTTCACATTCTTATTTAGGTCCTACTCATGCAGACATGCTTAATTTTACTCACATGATTCATGTTAAGCATGTGTACAAGTGTTTTCAGAATCTGGAGGCCTTGATTTTCAAATTTAAAAAAAGTAAGCTGATCTGAGTGTTACTAACCACGAGCATTAAGCTATCAGACTTGAGAAACTGCAACTTGTACAAAATCCAGCAGCATGCCTCCTCAGCAACACAGGCAATTGTGGGTACATCACACCTGTCCTCTACCCACTACATAGGCATCCCAGAGTCCATCACATCAAGGTCAATATCTGAGTTCTCTTCAAGGTGCTTAACAGAAAGGGCCCCGGACACCCAAGATCTCACTCAACCCTGCTCCCCAGGCAAAAGGGAACTTTCTACCTGAAGGTTAAGTTAGTCTGTAAAGGAGACAGACCCTTCTTGGGGTTCAGATCAAGGCAGTGGAAAAGTATTTAAGAACCAGCACAATTATTACCACCTTCTGGCACCAGAGCAGGGTTTTTGCCCTGACTAGGAAGATCTGCCAAAGACTCCATGAAGACCAATTGTAACTTGGCTATTGCTTTTACATTGAAGGTGCTCACTGATGGGCAGCAATACAAAATCCTATGACAGAACCACCCATCACAGATGCTAGTTCCATCGCGTAGTGCACTATACAATGGCACTCATACCATAATGAGGGCACAGTATGATAACCTGAATAGCCATGTCTAAAATCAGAGCTTGATGTTACAAATAGCTTTAGGCAACCCTCTTCCCCCGAAAAAAGCCAAATGCTCACCACCTTCCAAAGAGCATAAAATTGTGCTTCTAAAAAATAAAATAAAATAAAATCTAAGTACCCACTAGCTACTAAAGAATAGTTTCTGCAGCACTTCCTTACCTGGTCTGATGTTGGGTGGGATTGTGCCTCAGTTTACCTCTGACCAAATTCCCTTCAGCAGTTAGGCAATCAATTTAGTTTAGCTTTCCACAGTCATTATGCCAACAAATGTTCCCCCTCCACCACCCACCTTCTAGAAAAGTGAGAATCCAAATGGGTTACAGTCCCCTTCAGCTTCTCCTCTTGGTGAGTTTCTGCTTCCTGCTTCACTAGATGCAGAGGAATGAATGGGTGGAGTGGAAAGGGGTGGTTCAGGGTTTGTGTCTTTGTTTGGAATTGGGTGAGGGAGAGATCAGGGCTCCCTGTACTCTTCTCCTCCTGCCACTGGCTGAGTGGTCTTGATGGGGGCCTCCTCTCTGATAGCAGGTCTTGGAATGAACAAACACAGATGCAGGGGTCAGCTCCCCTATTCTCAGAGTGATAGTCCCAGTCTCTCTGCAGACTCAAGCAGATGTCTGGAACATCTGTGTAAGTGATAATCATCTCTTCCCAAGGACTCAAAACTTTAATAAATACAAGGACACTGAGTCTGAGGTAGTCAAAGGACTCCAGGAGCCAGGGCCCTAGTCAGGGTCCATAGTGTTAATGCCTTAATTGGGTCTTGATGAACCCCACTCAGAAGCAGACTTCCTCTCATTACTTGGACAGACACACACAGTTCCAAATATAACAGGTCCTTAACCTGTTCCATACCAGCTGTTCCATGAACAGCTGCCAAACCAAAGCACAGATGAAGATTCGGGGGGGTGCCTTCCCTGAGGTGGGCTCTTGTTGAACGGCCGCAGGAGGCAGGGACAGAGAGACAGGTTTGTCAGAACAGTCACTAGCAAGTGTAGGCAGCCGCACTCTGAGGCCATCGAAGATTTTTTTTTTTTTTTATTTGGTGAAAGCCCCTGATATAGATTCCAGGACAATCTAGACCAGGGGTTCTCAACCGGTGGTACGCGGAAGAGAGCTCGGTGGTACGGGAGGCAAAACCTCGCCGCCGATTCCGCCGCCAAAAAAGCTCTCCGCCGCCAAATCTCCCCCACCTCTGCAGCCGAAGCTCGCCGCCACCGAATCTCCCGCCTCCCCCGCCGAGAAAGATTACTGCCGCCGAAAATGGTCAAACGGCAGCAGGGCTTCGGCGGAAGGTATTGATCCGTCCATGCAACCAGACCTATTTACCGAGTCCCACTCGGGCCAGGTACAATCAGGTGAAGCGGTACTTGTCCTGACTGTCCCTGACCCGAGTGGTACTCGGGAAAAAAAGGTTGAGAACCGCTGATCTAGACCAAGCCTCTCACCTGATTCTTCTCTGTTTCTGTGATTCCTCCCTAGCTGTCAGATCGGTTGATAATCATGTGTTGAGATGAGTAATGAGCTGGTCTGAGATGAATCTGAGGAGAGAAAGCAGAATGATTCTTTTAGAGGATCACTAATATACTGTAGAGAATCAAAACTTGGATTAAAATTTCTGTTTGAGCAAGAGGAGGGTCATTGGACAATACTTATCTGCTCAGTAAGTGCTCAGTCTGTCTGTACGCCCCAGGGATGTACCTACAAAGGAAGAACAATGTTACTAAGCAAAGCTCCTGAAGATCAATTCAAGAAGTCCACTGGAAAGAGATGTCTGATGTTTTTGGATGCACCTTGGAACGAAAGGGTTGTTTTAAGGTGGTGAGCACAAAGTAATTTTAGCCCTCAAAATTACTACATTTTTAATTTGGAGAACAAGGTTTGGTAGGCTGAAATTTACAATTATTCTAATCAATGCTAATTCAGGGGAGTGACACCCATATTATGTTAGTCATGTGGATCTTAAAATGGAGCCTCCGCAATTACAGACGATTATGAATCAAATCCAAAGAGTGCACAAGCAAACAAACAATAGTTACTTCAGAAATTAACATTCCTCAACAAAAACACATAAGACCAGGTCAAAGATTTTCTGTAAAAATGCATTTTCAACAAAAAAATTGGGTTTTTGAGTAAATGAAGTCAAAGTTTTGATGTCATGTTACAGAAGCAGCTTGCTTTTGCAAGAAGGTTGCTTCCTTTTGCTATTTGGATATTTTAAGTGCTATTTTGTTGCTGCTCTTTGCTTGCTTAGATGAGATGAAATTAGCAGACTGACCTAAATGTTAGTATTTTAGTTCAGAAAAAGACTTTTTAAAAATTATTATAATTTTAGTGAAGTTAGAAGACACCTTTTTTAGGGGCTGGGTTGGATTTAAATACTTGTGGCTAAACACCTGTATGGGATGGTAGCATTTTTAATATATGAACATGCAATTTACCACACTAATACATATACAACAGGACTGGAATTTTTCTTTCCCAAGTTTACAGAGACCCTGCAACAATAGCCATGAGATGAGGAACTGAGCTATGCATTTCAGTGGGCTGTTAGTGCCAAAACCTGCACCCTGGGGCCTCTGCCACTAGCCCCACCCAGCAGAGGACTGGGTGCAGCAGGCTCACCCTAGCTGATCCAAGTAGACACATCCAGGTCTCCATCACCCCCACACCTTCCCTGTACCTAGGAAGAAGGTGGCAGTGAGAACTGGGGACTTTTAAACCCTGCAAGCCAAAAATCATTTAAAAAAATCTCACCCTTCATTTGTTCGTTCCCTTTTTGTAAAAAGGGGGATAATAATCCTTCATCTGGCCTGTATTTTGATTGTAGGATCTTTGCAGCAGGGACCATCTCTCACTATGTCGCTGTGCCATTTACTTTGTTTATGCTGTAAAGGTTTTCTTTACAATCAAAACAGCTAGAGACTATTTTTTTAAATGAAAGCTGAGACTCTAGTGAACAAGAACACATCTAAGAAGAGGCATTATGTTGGGTACTGGCCTAATCTGAGTCCAGGTTGCTGCAGGGTTGTTGTTTTTTTTAAATAAACAGTCAGAAAGAAACATACAGAACAGGGCCAAAAATCCCCAGCTATCTGCTTCCTTGTTGGGAGAGGATGGTGTTTGCTGTAGTGAATTGCTTCACTAGTTGGAGGGGAAGCACTGCAGCTGGGGTGGCTGATTCCCTGATGATAGGGAAGTTGGGGAAGAAGACGGAACCCAGCAAAGATGGGCAGGCCCCACAACTGCTAGTTTTTCTACCTTTAACACACACATGCACAATGTTAAGATATGTCTACACTACAGTAGGAGTTATGGTGCTGCAGCCATGACACTGTAGCATAGATACCACAGCAACTGAAGGGATTTTTTTCTTGCTGTAGTTTATCTGCCTCACTGAGAGGCCGTAGCTAGGTCTTCCTTCCATTGACGTACCTGTGTGTACGGTGCGGGTAGGTTGACATAACTATGGCAATCAGGGCACAAAATATTTCACAGCCCTGAGTAATGTTACCTGGTTCTCTTAAGACTTAGGTGTAGACCAGGTGCAACCAGCACCAGCTGCCCTTCTGAAGGCCAATTGGCTGCCATCAGGCACTCTGTATCTGTTCATAGAGTATACCTGTTCTGCAGCACTTCCTGCTGGTTAAGTGTGGCACTACAGGCACTTCCTGCCTCAGTTTCCTTCATTCAGTGTCCCCATTAACTTTACACACACACACACACACACACACACAGGTCCATGCTAAAGAAGTGTCTTAGTCCATTACACAAGTCACAAATAAAGATAACCCCTTTGAGAGAAACACAAGCCTACTAAAAGCATCCCAAATGAACAAATGGGTTCTTCTGCCCTTCAGCTCACCATCTGGGCCCTGTTCCCAGTCCCTTTCACTAATTATGAGAGTCTTTCTGGGTCCAGGATAGAGCTCCTAGCCTGCTTTCCCTGGAGTACCATTCTCAGCCCCCGCTGGACCTTACACCTTCTCTGCTCCAATACAGAGCAGTGCACCCAGGCTGGTTCCCCTGGAGTATCCAGCTTCCTGCAGACTCTGACTCAGAGCCTTCTACAGGACCAAGCCTGTTTGTCTCACTCAGCCCTTTTATAAGGCCTAGGTGTCTATTACGCTATCACCATAACCTCTTAGTCCCACCCCCTCAGGCTGGAAAGCAGCTAATTAATTATGGCAAAAGTAAGGCTGGGCCCATTTCCCTGAAAAGGGGTGAGTCAAGCTGCATCAGTCTACAGTATGGCCAACCTGCCTATTCAAAACTCATAAGCCAGGTCCCCCCAAAACAGTCACAGGAGTGAAATGCCTGCAAGCTGCATAGAAAGTTTTAAAAAAATATAATAGAGACTCAAATTAAATATATATCCCAAATTAAAAAGAATAGTAAGAGGACAAAAAAATTGATAAGAAATTGATATACACCAGCCTTGTTATTTCCAATGGAATCCCTAACACACTTTAAACCAAATGCACTGCTTTAGATAAAACAGATTTTAAGTGATTACAAGTCAGAGAAACAAGTCAGATTTGCTCAAGATAAAACAAGACGCAAAACGCATTCTAAACTAAGCTGAACACTTTCAGCAACCTTACCATCTGAGAGGATTCTCACTCCAGGCTGGCTGGTCTGCCTCCAGCCAGGCCTTCCCCCTGTGATCAGCACTTCAGCTGCTTGGTTGTGTTTGTAGATAGAGGTGGAAGAGAACGCAAACAGCAAAATCTCTCTCCTTTTTAACATGTTCCTTCTCCCCGCTCTGGGGCCTCGCCTCCCCTTTTAGGGTCAGGTGACAGTGTCCGTGCATGGTTCCTTCCATGCCCTCAGTCACTGTGGTCTTTTGTTGACGTCTAGGCCAGTCCTTTGTTCTTGGAATGCTGAGCTGGGGTACTCTATACAAGTCCTAATGAGGTTGCAATGGCTCTTTGTAGGGCGCGCAAGATCATTGTAACGTGAGGCCAACTTAGCATGGCAAGAGTAGGCCCTGGAGCAAGAGCAGGCCCTGGAGCAAGAGCAGGCTTTATGAGCAAAAGTAGGCCTAGAGGCCAGGCCTCGGGAGCTGGAAATACCATTGAGGCCTGGAAATACCCTTGGGATGAAAACAGAAGTAGGCTGACTGCAGAACCAGTTTAAACCAGCTAAGGGCCAGCTTTAGCAGTAAACAACTAACCACAGCTCATTGTAGATTGGTCCCTAGCTACCTGCCAATAGAAAGAACAACAAGTGTTAAGGCCCAATCCCTAAGCGGATTGAAATATAACCAATGAGCTTATTTCTAGAATCAGGGAGAGGGGTATATTAGAGACCCCCGGGTGCCACCCTGCCCAAGGCTCTCTGTAGATCCGTCGGGGTACGAGCTGATGCTAAATGGCAGGTCGGCTCCTTGCTTGCAGCTCGCTTACAGGATGGTAACGGGCTTCCCCATCCTCATTGTGGTAAGTGCCTAGGTCGCACTGCTAGCAGCTTGCTAATAGCTTAAGATTTGTAACTCTCATAGCTTAAGCGCTGTTTGAATAAACGATTGTGTGGGCACTTGTTCTCCGGCTGCTCCTTTCTCAACACCAAGATCTCAAATAACGAACCCTCCATCTCGGCAGAGCACACTCTTTAGCTCTGCAGAATTTTGCCTAGATTTGTCTCAAACCGTTAGACACATATTTGGGAATTTTACATAGCGAAGCCTCATAACCATACACAACATTGCAACAAACAGGAGGGAGCAATCAGAACTACATGAGCTCCGTCCCTCTTGAACTTCAGCAGGACCTTCAGCAGGAGAGGACACAGAGGGGGAAGGCATAAAGAAGGTCCTGGTCCCACGGGAGGAGGAGGGCATCGCCCAGAGAGTGCTGTCCTATCCCTGCCCTGGAACAGAATCACAGACACTTCTTCTTCTGGTAAGTGGCGAACAGATCTGTGGATGATGTTCCCCACTGTGTGAATAAGTGGTGAAGTACTGACAGGTGCATCTCCTATTTGTGGTCATGCAGGAATGTGCGACTGAGCTTGTCCTCTGTCGTATTTTGTGTATCCGAGAAGTCAGCTGTGGACAAGGTGACATTGTGAGAGATGCACTAGTTCCATAGTTTAATTGTCTCTGTGCAAAGAGAGGGTGATCTGCCCACTCCTTCCCCTCCCCCTCAGCCGTTGACAAAAAAGATGCAGACTATGTTGTCCATTAGGATCTTTATATTGTGGCAAGGGTGACTTGTTCAGACCTTTTGTGGGTACTGTGCCCCTTTCTGCTACGGCTATGATATGCCTGGGTGGGAGCAGTAGGGGGGGGCCCGGTCCTGCCCTCTGCCCCGACCCAGGGACCCTGTGTGGAGTAGTCTCCCAACTGCCCAGTCCGTGACTTACCCCCTTCCCTGGATCACCTGTCCTTGGCCCCACTGCTCGCAGTCTGCTTCCTGGAACTGGGTGGGGAGGGGTTCTCCCTCAGGCCTGTGCCTTGGGTCCCTGGCTGTAGCCAAACAGATACCCCCTTGTCTCTGGTAACTTTTGTGGTTGTAATATGTGGCAGTGGTTGCTCCAAGTCCTGTAGCCGCTCCGCTCCCTCCACTACTTACCTGTAGCCATCAGGTCTGGCCCTGTCACAATATGCAATCCTATTATCAGTGAGAGACAGTGGGCACCAGCATTCCTGACCTCTCTCAACTCTAGAAGATTGATATGCAGGGATATCTCCACAGGTGACCATTTGCCTTGCACTGTGAGGCTATTTAAATCCTCATCCCATCCTACGAGGTGATGTCTGGAGAAAGGGGATCCCTTTGCCTGCATTGGCAGCTTCTTCCACCAGTCTAGGGAGTTCCTGATCCTGGTGGGCTGTGACAGGGCTTTGCCCAGTCTGTCAACTGAGCCAAACCACAGCTGTAGGCAGCGCATGTGAAATCCGGTGTGTGGAATCACTGCCAGGCTGGCTGCCATACGCCCCAGGAGCTGGAGGCACACCTGCTGGCACCTGAGGGCTGCATTAAGCTGTGTCTATAAGCAATACTAGGGATAGAAACTTGTCTTGAGGTAGGAAGGCTTTGGCCTGCAGCATGTCTAGGTCGGCCCCTATGAATTCTGCATCATACTGGTGATCATAGCCATTGTGAGATGCATGTCTAGAGAACACGTGAGAAGTTGTGCATGTATGCTGGAAAGTATGTTCTCTAGGCCCTGTTGTTAAAGGCAGGTCATTTGAAGATAGCCTACCTGAAGAGAAACTTCTGCAGATAGGAGGTGACATTTATCTTCATGGTGGGCCCTTGTGTGTCTTGCAAAAGGAATCTATTAACATCCTGAGTTAAATCCTAACAAAGAGCTGATGGAGACTTCAGAAGGAAACTAACAGGAAAAGGTAAAAAGCCGGGGAAGGGGCACGCTGTTTTAAGGTGAAGATCAAAGGTTTAGTCTGGGATATTGAGGAGTGCAGAGACACACCCTGGCATCCTTCAATCTGTGAGGACAAGGTGCCAGTGGGCTTGATTTTAGGAAGGGAGGGATCTCAAGTAACGTGGCTAAAAATGCTGGGAAAAGGACTAGAGATAAACTAGCCTGTAGGAGGGAGGAGAATGCCTTGTGGGTTAAGTTTAGACTCTAAAAAGCATGTGGGTTGTTGTCTCACTGTGATGCTGATAGCAAGCTACAAACCTCTAGCAGTAATGCACTGACACACGCAGGGACACACCCAACTGAGGTACATGAATTCCTTCTCCAGCCATTCATGAACCAACAATAGAGAGGAACCAGCCACTTCCTCTTCAGCTCTGCACCTCAGAACTGTACAGTCTGGAGTTCAATATTCAGTTCACCATTTCAAAGGCTAGTCGACATGCAGCCGCCTTTGTAACCTGAGCAGATTTGCCCACCAGCCCTTGAGTGCACCAGAACTGCCAGATGCCCAGTCCACCCGTGTTTGAGAAGTTTGAGGTAGTGGATTCTCTCCTTGTTGGGTGTCAGTGAGCCATTAATGCTGTCTGGCCATTCACGCCATTGTTACACCTGACAGGCTGGCTTTGGGGGTTTCCCACCTCACCACATATTTTAGTAACATGCACAGCACCACTTCATCACTTCACATATGAAGATCGTACATACAATCCAACAGGATGTTAATGTTCAACAGAACAAGACTTTCAAAATCAAACCTCGAGGCACATTTTGTAACAAACAATGATACGACACTGCTGAATGTGGGGTTCCAGGGGGCAGCTTTGAGGCACAGAGTGTCACACTCTCTCTCTCTCACTTGAATTTCTGTTCACTGATAATATATTTATAGTGCAAACCAGGGTAAGTTTACCGAGGTGCTGTGTGTTAACCAGAGGGGTGATCCCGAATTGAACCTTGTAAGCTCATGTGTACGATTCCTTTGGGAACAGCAAATCTGAGTGTTCTGTGAGTGTGCAGGGGAACAGGAGCTAAGCACTGCAGAGGGACACTCACAGAAAGGCCTGTGAACTCCAGAGTCCACAAAAGTCTCAAACTTGTGATTCCATGTCACGTCCCTTCTCTCATTGTAAGGGCATCAGGTTTGCTGCAGATCCAGAGTTTCTTTGTGCCACACCTCGAGCTGCTGACCCAGTTCTCATCACTCAGATATGCACAGTCGCCTCCTCCTCTTATTGGAAACCTGCAACACAGACAGCAGGGGCTGGAGTCAGGGAGCGCTGGGCATTCCCCATCACTTACACACAGAGGCAGGTCAGCAAAGGGAGGAGCTGCAAGCAGGGACATCTGTCCCATTTCAGACTCCTCCATGGCAAAGGAGAAAGTAAGAGTGTAGGAAAATAGCAGGTACTGCAGGGCAGGGAGAGGGAGCAGGGGCTGGGGGCTGAAAAACCACAGCTGGGGCTTCCAGTGATCTCTTTATGCTGGGTAAATACTTGGCATGACTTGCCCGCCACTCAGCTTTGCCTGATGCTCTCACCTAGACCGAACCTTTCTCTCCAGTCCCATTTGGCCCAAAGGGGAGAGATTCCACAGGCCTCTCTCACATGGCAGCAAACAGCAGCAGCTCCCCATGGAAAAGAGATTGATACAATCCTCCCCAAGCAGCTCTGGGACTGTCAGAGTGTTGTGAGCCTGTTTCAGACCCTACAGGCCATCAGGACAGACTCTTATTAGTGAAATGAGATTTCTGTCTAGCACCTTCCAAGGGAGAGACCCTCAAGTTACACCAACAGTGCAGAGAAGACGCTAGTCTCCATACTACGCAGTTCAGAAGAGTTAAGGAGTTTAACTTCCACTGAGACAGCCCACTGGGGGAAGGGAGCTCTGGTTAATGTCCTCTCCAACGGAGTAGCAGCCTTCCCCGGGTCCAGGACTGTGCTATATTGTAAACCATTTGGGGAAGGAACCACTCAACCCCAAAGGGGAGATTCCACAGGTCACTCATACACACAGTGTGTGGCACCCTCTCTGGTTAGATAAATTTTTGTTCCACTGGCAACACAGCGACACCTGTGTGCTAACACGGACAACGATACTAGAGGGAAAGGGACTCACCGGAGGTTGAATTCGGTGCCGTTGGGCCATCTCCAGGGCTGGCCCAGCTCCTTCTGGAGGCCGATCCAATGGTCAAAGAAGCCCTTATAGCGCAGCAGGAAATCCTGCAAAATAAGACAAACCAAATTATATTTAGGCCCCTGCCTGTGGTGCTCGCCTGCCCCTGTGGCTCTGTGTGGCCACTGCTCAGAAGTTCAGGTTTGGATGGGCCACCTGTACTTTGCCAGCTGAGAGCCCCAGGTCCGACAACACCAGCCCAGCCCAGGCCACAGGGAGGCTGAGAACAAGTCACAGTCTAAACGAACTAGCTGTGGGTCACAAGACAGGATTCTGCTAGAGCAACAGTTCTTCCCTCCACCGGCGCCTTCTAGGTTTGGAAGGGGTCAGAGCTGGCCAGCGAAGGGCCATCAGGACAGCAGCTGGCAGCTCCGCTCTGTGACACCAACCTCAGGCAGTGAGCCAATCGCTGGCCGAGAATCCCAGTTTTCTGGAAGCCCCTTCAGACTGGGACCTGCTCAGCTGGGAGCCTGGGGACACATGCAGGAGCTGGGGGCTGCTCAGAGGCCATCTTCACCCCCCTCCATCTCCATCCCCACATTCATGTTTGCATGGACAGACCTGCCCCTGCCCTTCTCCAGTCTGGGCAACTCTGGCATTGCTGGCACCTGCCAGGCTCCTTCCCAGCACTTTGCACATAACGTCCCCCGCTCAGCCAAACAGGCAGGACCTGCTCTGAGAAAGGGCCGAGCTCACTCCCAGCAGAGCCCAGGAGCCTTAGTGCTTCCCCGGATAGGGACATGGAGCCCCCCCAGGGATTCACTGCCTGTGGTGAGCTGGGGAGGCAGGTTCTAAACAGGCAGCCAGTGGCCAGGGCCAGCCCAGCCCTACAGAGAGGGATCCTCCCACCTGGGGCTCTGGGGAAGAGGAGGGTGGGCTGGGAGTGAGGCATCCCTGTGACCCCTGACTGTGAGCCCAGTTCTAGCCAGGGCTGGGATTCGGCTGCCAGAAACACTCTCAGGTTTCCCAGCATAAGAGGCAACAGGGAAATTTCTGGGACCCTGGGGCTGAGCCCAACCTGATTCCAGCCCTGCCAAGCCCTGTCTGCTGGGATAAAGCATCTGCTGTTCGCTCACTTTTTCCTGCTCACTGTCGATCCCAGCCAGGGAGGCGCTGAGTGAAGAGCACTGGCTCTGGCTGTAGGTCCAGTTCCCCTCAGTCTCTGAGAAATAATAGCATTTCCCTCGGTATCCGATCCAGCCCTCCGGGCAGCAGGGCCCAGCAAGGGAGGCCAGAGCAGCCAGAGATGGTTTGGATTTTTCCACTGAAAATGAGGTAAGTAATACAGGGTCAGAGACTGTGTCCAACTAGCCTGATTCTGTATCTGAGCAAATGAGGGGAGAGAATCCCTCAGATCCAGGCTGCTGGCTCCTTACACCCTTGGCAGCTGTGCTGAGGGAGGAAATAGGCCATTTGAAACAAGATGGGCAACTGACCCCCTCCTCATTAGTGGCTTAGTTTTGGTGGTCCAATTAACTGAAATTGCAGCTAACAAGCAACCAAGACCAGAGTGTGATAACACCAGATGCACCATGAAGGCGTGGAGCAGGAAGGTAGGGGGAGTATTACCCAATGGCTGACACAGACGAATATTCAAACCAAATAAAAATAAAGATTGTGTGGGACGTTGGGTCAGCTAACCCAGGGACATCCTGCTAACCCAGTCAGCTGGCTCCCCAGCCATGCTCTGTGCTTTAGAGCTGTATGTTGGGATGAAGATGGGATTGGACTCACATTAAAGAACAAACCCCAACAGCACTAATCTGTGCAAGGGACAGGCTCCCAGAGAATCTGATGCTAGAGCCAGCCCAACAGAGATTTGCTCAATGTAGGAGTCTGTTCCCCTGAGAATTCGAGTGATGTTCCTAGCCCTGGGTGGGAGGAACTAGCACAGCTCAGAGAATTGTATCCTGTGCTTAAAAGAAGCCTGTGCAGAGGTTTAGGAGCCATGTGAATTAGTTTTACAAAGTGCTGTTTGCAGAGACATGAATGGCCACTAGGTGGCACCAGACACTAAGAAATGGGAACCGTCTGTGAGTTTAAGAGGTTCAGTGCCCAAGTCACCCTTTAAAGGGACGGTTCAGCTGGGACCTGCCCCAACAGCCTTCAGCAAGTGAGTCTGTCCCAACTCACAGGGAAATTCAAGGGGCACTCAACTCTGGTAACCTCCTTTTGAAAGCCCCACCCCCGCCTTCTTCCCCCAGTGCAGTGGCAGGGACGGGGTTATGCAAATTCCTTGTAAATTCTCCCTGAAGAGCGGCGGTGTGGGGGGGCAGGCCCCCGGGTGCTGGCTTGCGGTGGGGTGGCAGGTTGGCCCTTTAGGACATACAGGAGACTCTGATGACCCCCGCCCACTGTGAAAGACCAGCCCAGAGCGCAGCTACCCGCCGCTCCAGCCCCGCAGCCCGCAACCTTCATGGCATGCCCCTCGACTCTGGCTACCTCCTTTTGAAAACTCCACTCACCCACCACCTGTTGTGACGGGCTAAACTACGGGGGGGGGGGGGTCACGCCAGGCTGACCCTTCGCAACAGGTGGAGGGCTGGAGATGCAAGAGGCTCTGAGGGGCACCCCAACGCCTCCTCCCACACATGTTGTGAAGGGCCAGCCCACTGCCCCCATCCGAGTTGGCACCGAGGTGCAGGCCTGCAGGGGGTAGGCGGGTGGTGTGTGCCAGAACTGCTGGGATCGGGGGGGTGGCGGAGTCAAGCATGCATTTGAGTCCGCCCCACCGCGCACCTCATGCCCCTCCACAGGTACAAACCCCCCTCCCTGCGGTACCTGGGGGGAGGCGCTGAGACCCCTCTTGCCTTACGCGAAGAGGGACGTGAGGCGGGGGGAGGGTGCAAATGTGAGGTTGGCCCCCGGGAGCCGGAGACCCTCAAAACACCACTGTCTCTGAAATTTAACCCTGGGTCTAATACTAAGGACACATCTGAAGGACCAATACAGTAGGTTAATGCTCAGAGGCAGAGTTATTATGTCTAACAGCTAAGTCAGGACAAACCATTTTAGACACACTGGATTCACTGGTTAGTCACTTCCCTGCCTCCCCAGAAACAGGGGAGCAGAGACTGGGTGGGCCAACTCCTTACCTGCTAGAAATGCTGCTAGGGTAGCGATGATGATCAGAACTGGGACTGTAACTGGCACTAGGACTTGCCAGGAAGTGCATTTCCTGAGCTTGACGTTAGACCCAGAGCCTGAAAGAGACAAAGCCTGAGAGCTTCTGGAGAGCAGACACATTAACAGGATCAGTGTCTGAGTGTTGGTCTAGCAAGTCTCTATTGTGACTCTCAGAGTGCGTCCCTCCCCCATCTGTGTACAGACAGTAACTACAGCCCCCAGTCCGAGGGCTAAACACAATAATAAACTTGCCCAGTCCCAAATCACCCCCAAACTCTCCCAACCAGCACAAAGTTAATGGCTCCTAGGACTAAAAGATACCACTTGACTGTTGAATTTCTCCCACTGCTCCTGCATAGACACTCAGATCTGCTACCACGGCTCACAGTTGACCAGAGGAGAGAAGTGCTGGGAATGTGTCACTCACTCACCTTTTTTATGGCCTCAACTGGGAAGAAGCAGATTGAAAAAATAATCAGACTTTCCCCACACACTCAATGCTGCACCTGCTGCTGTAGCATTTCAGTGATGACACTACCTGGGCCAGAGAGGGGAGCTTCTTTCTAAGTAGCTATTCCACCTCCCACAGAGGCGATAGTGAGGTTGATGGGAGAATTCTTCTGGCAGCCTAGTCCTGTCTACACTAGGGGTTAGATCGGTTTAAACTGAATCTTTCAAAGCTGTGGATTTTTCACACCCTTGAGTGAAGTAGGCTGTTATATCGACCTGATTTCCTTGTCCCTGCCTACTCCAGCTGCACCCAACCTCCTGGATTATGTCAGGCAGTCAAAGACAAGTCAGAGGTTGGGCCACTCACCCCCTGCCTCTCCCTTTAGCTCATGCAAAATCCATCTGGTGTCAGAGCCGTCTGAAGACATCCCCAGCACAGACTGCAGCCTCTGACCATCTGAGAAACACAAGGTTCAGTTTTTCTATTTGCAGCTACAATATCGTCAGGTTCACAGCATTTAACAGAGGAGTCACTGGGAGACCTTGGGGGAAGCCATCCTGGGACAGACCCACTGAGTTTTCTAAGGCCCCTTCTCTAGATCTAAGTGCAGTTACATAAGGGGAGAGTATCAAAGGCATTAGATGTACAACAGGAAGATCTATCTATCTTCTTCCTGCCCCACATACAGAAACCTCTATGCTGAGAGTCTGAAGCAAGCCTCAGGTCCCCCAGACTAAGGACTGGCCTTTCTGCCCCTGCCCCAAATTTCACACAAGGGTCCGATCTCTCAGACTCCCTACAACTGTTGACTCTCCGTGTCTGAAGAAAGTTTCCTTTGAAATCTTGAGTCTCAGGACAGAGAGGGGATTTCCATCAGTGACAGTGACACACCGACAGAGGGGTACTCAGGGGAATGATCCTGGCTGCCCCCATGGGAGATGAAGCTTCCTGCTCCAGCATGTGTGAGATTTGGAGAGCTCAACATCCCCATCTCCCTCTTTCTGCACAGCAGCTTTAGGAAGAGCTTTCCCCAGAGCTCTGGGCCACATATCACAGGCACAGCAGCTGCACCAGCAGAAATGCAGGAGCAGATGGTGTTACCTGCCACTCCCAGACTTGGGTTCATTTTCATGCACACGCAGGGTCTTGCTTCCATACAATGGTTCAGGTGTGCACCTCTCACTTTTCACAGAGAACAAAAGTGATGTGGACCAGAGGGAGATGGGGGGGGGACCAGGATTTCAGAGGGGTAGCAACCTCTGCCCACTGCAAGACCTTTGGCCAAATGCAGGCACACAAAGTGTAAGCAGCAGGGACAAGCTGGGTACCTGTTCCATAGGAGCTCACTGGCACACTCAGTTTCCTGCTGCACCCACACGTGGTAGTTTGAACAGGTTCAGGCACCGTTGTATGTGTGTCCCCTTCTGGACATGCCTCAGTGACTCTGACCAGCCTCTTCCCATCGCCTGGCTCCCATCTTTTCTCCACAGGTTCACACTGGTTAAGGGCATCCTTTAGCTGCTGTTCCTCATCAGTGGGACACCCTCCTTCTTCCATCTCTCCTCTCACACCTCAAGCCTGGAACACGTGCTGGGCTCCAATCAGCTCCATCTCAGGGGCCATGACATCTGATTCAGGGCTGGTCTATATTCAGATCTGCACTGGTTTAGTTTACTGTCTGATGTTAAACCAGTGCAAGTGTTTGAACCAGGCTGATTTGATTCAGCTGAAGTCCTTTAGGAAGAGTTTGAAGATAAACTGAAATACGAGTGTCCACATACACACTTGCACCAGTTTCACTCCACTGAGTAGATGCAGATATATGTGTAGACGAGTCCTCAGAGCCTACAGGATGGGTTCCAAGCTGTGGCAGATGTCCCAGCCCGACTGCCAGGTGCCCTCAATGGTTCTGTTCACCGTCAGAAAAACAAACAAACCTTTACATTGTTTTGTTTTTTCTTTCATTTTGTTATTTGAATTACAATTTTTTTTCCTTTTTAAAAATTAACCTGTTTAAAATGAAGTCTGAATTAATACATAGTATGTTAAGGGCTAAGCTTATTATAATCTATTAAAAGATTTAAATAGAAACTCAATATGTTGAATCCATGAGCCCATATAAAAAACTTTGAGATAAAGGTGGCTTTCCTATATAAAAGAAAAAAATCAAGTGAAAAACTTCTCACTTTTCATGTCAAGCTTTATACATAAGGCACAATAGGCCATGTACTGTATAAAGGGCTTGATCCTCTGAGGGACCCAGGGGCTATGCTAGTGGGTGCACGTTTGTTTAATAAAAATACATTTCATGTGCCGCTTTGTGTTTATCTATATTCCAGTTACCATCCTAATGCAGCTTGACACACGTCACTAGCAAAAAGTTAATTATCTAGTAAATGAGCAAGGTCTCGTCATCTCCTAACACACTAAATTCTAACATGTGCAATGAAAACGAATCTGTAAATATTAAGCTGTTATTGCATCAATAGATGTCTCTAGTCATAGTGTGACATTACCAGCCTAGGCAGCAAGATGGTGCACCAGATCCAGTATGAAGGCTCTGGTCAGTCACAGAGCGACCTGGGTTAACGGTTACCAGTGAGAAACCCCTTTTCTTCAGCACACAACTGAAGTACAAGTGGAAAAGTGGATTGACATCAACCCTGGACAAGCCTCTGCCCCGCAGCCCGATTAAACTCTCAGCCCCAGCTGCACTGCGGGCAGTAACTGGGGGGCAATGAAAGGGACAGTCTGCCCCGCCCCCTGCCAGTGATGGGGGGCAATGGAGAGGGAGGCCCCCCAGAGGCAGCAAAGGCAGCTCTGCTGTGTGGTGGGGGAACAGGGAGGGGGTCTCTGCCGCGGAGAAGACGAGGAGCCGTGGGCTGGAAACCCAGGTTCGGTCGATGGGGCTAGAGCCAAAGCTGGGTTCTGGGTCGGGCTCCTTCCAACGGGGGTGGGGGGCAGCGTTCCCCGTCCCCGCTCCCATCCCACTGGCCGGAGTCTGCCGGACACACCCCGCCCCCCAGGAAAAGAACAAGACCAGCCGAGCCGCGGGAAGTTCCGAGCTGCGGGGGGCATAGAATCCCCCTGTCACTCACCCGAGTCCCGCCCCAGTCGCACGTGGCGCTGCCTAGTTCCGAGCTGCGGAGCCCAGGTGGACTCGGGCAGGTTTTGCCCGTGAGCTGGACGCTTTCCGCGCGAGTCCCGGGATTCGGGTTTGTTCGCGGCCCCTGGGCGCTGCTTCGCGGATTTTCCAGCCGCTGCTTCTGCGCCCACCGGCTTCGGGTGCCGCGCAAAATGTTCAACATCTCAAAAAAACCCAAAAACCGCCAGTTCCTGTTTCTAATGCAGAAGACCCACGTGGGGATGTAAATCAATCGCTGTTCAGCTGCTGAGTTTCTACATTTCTATTTTAAGTCAAACGAGTCTGGTTCCCGTCAGCTCCAGCGCCTCAAAACTAGTCTAGTTTCCGTGTTTTAGACCAACCCTCAGCAAGTGCCTATGGCCCAGCTCTGTGAGACCCCTATGTGAGACCCCTATGTATGTTCATCTGTCTCCCTGTCTGTGTGTGCCTGTCAGTGTGTGTGTGTGTGTGTGTGTGTGTGTGTGTGTGAATGAAAGTACCAGTTGAAACATGTCAACTAAGTATATTTTATTAACAAGAATCTCTGTAATTGTAGTATTGATACAATGTTGATATTGTTTTCCTAGTGTTTACATTATTGATACTATTTCACTAAAGTAAAGAACAATATTGATGTTGTTACAGTGTTGATACTTTTCTTTTTATTGATACTATTTACCGAATTTCTGTATTCACAATAAACATGGCTTGTTGCCTTATCCCCTGAAAAAGATCCTGTGATATTTGTTATGTGAATAACGGTTGTTTGTCCTCCATTTTGTGCTCCCTTCTTCCCCCCAATTTGGCACCGTTTCTGGGCAGAGACGAGAAGAGTTGGGAGCAGGAAAAGGTCACATGATCTAGATCTGCCCAGCAACAACTGGGGTATTTAAGGACTGAGCTGGCAGCACTCGGGTGCAACTGCCCTAGTGGTAATCGTACCTGCTGGTGCTGTTCTTGTCGTCTCACCCTGCTTACTAGAAGAAGAGAAGAATTTACCTGCTGTGTTCCTGGTATCCTGTGTCTTTGCTTTTCCTGTCCCACTGTTTCTGGTATCCCGTGTCACCGGCCTGTCATCCTGATCCTGGTTCAGTGTGGTGTTCTTCGGCCATCCCTTGCCTCGTGGAGGCTGGTGATCTACCATATTTAGTGATAGGTTTTATTGTTAATTACCCACCTTGGTTTTAATTTGGGGTCCTGGCTTTATGCCTTTGTATTAGATTAACCAACAAGCTTGTTTGTTTATTAACATATTGTCATGTTTATTCATTATACGTCAGTTATCTTATCTCCTGTATGTGGGAGGGTAGGGATCACTGCCGGTGACAGACACAGCAGGGGTGGAACCAGGCAGAGGGTGTCCATGTAAAGATTACCTTCCCTATTCAAATCCCATTTAGGTGAAACGGTTTGCAGCAATTTGTCGTCCTCAGATGGTTCCTCCCAGCTTCTGTTCTGGGATGTCTGCCCACATTTTGCTGCTCTGTCCCTCCCAGGCTTCAAGCTGATTCTTGGCTGCTTCACTATTTGAGAGCCAGCTCATTGTGGGTCCTCTTGTCTGGAGAGACAGATATAATACAGCTTGTTGCCCTCCCTTGGTCTTGGTTTTGGGGTCAACACCATAGATGCATGGGTCAGCTCCCCTATTCTCAGAGTGATTGTCCCAGTCTCTCCGCAGACGCTGTCAAATGTTTGTCACTTACACAGATCACTGTTCCAATCTTCTCTTCTCAAGGACTCGAAACTTTAAGAAATACAAACACTGAGTCTGAGGTAGTCACATGACTCCAGGAGCCAGAGCCCTAGCCAGGGTCCACAACGTTTATGCCTTAATTGGGCCCTGATGAATCCCACACAGTTCCAACCATACCAGGTTAAGACCTGCCACGTAGCTGGGACTCTGCGCCCCTCAGTTAGGGCAGTATGAATGCATCCCTGCCTGCCCACCCACCTGCCTACATATGCTTTGAGGATCTGGACCTTGCTCCCTACAAACTCTGGACCTACAACTCAGGAGCATCTGAGAACAGGGGAGCTCCAACATAAAGTGGTTTGTAACATCCATCAGAGCAGCCACACTTGTGATAACGTTGGAATCCTAGGGGTCATTCAGAAAGCAATCAGAAATGTAGGACTGGAAGGGACCTCGACAGGTCTAGGTCAGTCCCATGCCCTGAGGCAGAATTAAGAATTATCTAGATCAGCATTTCTCAAATGCGGCCACCAGCAAATTTTTTTCGACCATGACAGCCACCAAACAATGGGGAGAGATTGGGGGGCAAATCAGTGGCTCCTCCCTTCAGCACCCGGCTCCTGAATAGCTGTTGCCAAAGGCTGCAAGACGTGCTGCGTTGGTGTTTGTGCTGGTGCTGCTAGCAGGGATCGGTGCCCTGCACCACACAGCCTCCACAGAGGCTCCGGGCAGCACCTCTGGAGACACGTAGTGCCAGAGTGCGTGGCGCTGGAGGCGGCTCTTGTCAGTGGAGGTGGCTGTGGTGTTTGGTTGCCAGAGCTCACCCTCGCTCCCACCTGGCTGGAGCACAGGAAATCTGGACTCCGCAGGAGGCTGGTGAGTTCCCAACCCACCTTCCCCGAGGCAGGCTCTTGATGAAGGGCCGCAGGAGGCAGGGACAGAAAGACAGGTTTGTCAGAGCAGCCACCAGCAGGACTAGGTGGCTGCACTCTGAGGGCACCAAAAATAGTTTCTGAAAACCCCTGATGTAGATCCCGGGACAATCTAGACCAAGCCCCTCAACTGATTCTTGTCTGTTTGTGATTCCACCTTAGCTGTCAGGCTGATAATCATTTGCTGGGATGAGTAATGAGGTGGTCTCAGATGAATCTGAGGAGAGAAAGCAGAATGATTCTTTTAGGGGATCCATGAGATACTATAGAGAGCCAAAACTTGCATTTAAAATTCTGTTAGAGCAAGAGGAGGGTCATTGGACAATACTTATCTGATCGCTAAGTGCTCAGTCTGTCTGTACGCCCCAGGGATGTTCCTATGAAGGAAGAAACAATGTTATTAAGCAATACTCCTGAGGATCAATTCAAGAAGTCCACTGGAAAGAGATGTCTGATGTATTCAGATGCAGCTTGGAATGAAAGGGTTGTTTTCAGGTGTTGAGCAGGAAATAATTTTAGCCCCCAAAATTACTCAATTTTTACTTTGGAGAAACAAAGTTTGCTAGGCTGAATTTTACCATTATTCTAATGAATGCTAATTCAGAGGAGTGACACCCAGCACCCTTTCCACCATATTATGTTAGTCATGTGGATCTTAACACACCCTTGGGGCCTCCACAATTACAGACAATTATGAATAGCTTTTAATAAAAAGAATAAAATGCAAACAGTGCACGAGCAAACAAACAATGGTTACTTCAGTAAATTAACACTTCTCCACATAAAAAAAAAAATAAGGCTAGGTCAAAGATTTTCTGTCAAAATGCTTTTTCAACATAAAATTGAGTTTTAGACAAAATGAAGTCAAAGTTTTGA
Organism: Emydura macquarii macquarii; assembly: GCF_026122565.2. Lineage (NCBI taxonomy): Eukaryota > Metazoa > Chordata > Testudines > Chelidae > Emydura > Emydura macquarii. The sequence goes on along the minus strand of NW_027133012.1, from coordinate 17,813 downwards.
TGTCATGTTGCAGAAGCAGTGCTAGGCTAAAAGGTAGCTTCCTTTTCCTACTTGGATATTTTTTTAAGAGCTACTTTGTTTCTGCTGTTTGCTTGCTTAGAGGAGATGAAATTAACAGGCTGGCCTAAATGTTAGTGTTTTAGCTCAGAAAGTATTTTTTTTTGTTTGTTTTTTAAGTATTATAATTTTAATGAAGGTAGCAGACACCTTTCTAATAGGGCTGGGTTGGATTTAAATACTTGTGGCTAACACCTTCATGGGATGGCAGCATTTTTAACATATGAAAATGCAATTATCATAGTAATACATATATAGCAGGAAACAAGGTTACTTACCAGTAACTGATGTTCTTCAAGATGTGTTGCTCATGTCCATTCCACTATAGGTGTGTGAACGCCTCCGTGCACGGTTACCCGGAACTTTTTTCCCCTTAGCAGATCCCGTAGGGCCAGCTTCAGCCCCCCCTGGAGCCCTGTGCACATGTCACGGTATGTGAGGAGCAGCCAGCCCTGTGCCCCCTCAGTCCCTTCTTTCTGCCAACTCTGGCAGCGAGGACAGGGGGTGGATCATGGAATGGACATGAGCAACACATCTTGAAGAACATCAGTTACTGGTAAGTAACCTTGTTTTCTTCTTCGAGTGCTTGCTCATATCCATTCCACTATAAGTGACTAACAAGCAGTATACCTTTGAAGGTGGGTCAGAGTTACCAGTGAGCTGCTCTCAGCACCGCTCTGTCGAATCCCGCGTCCTCGCTGCCTGCTGGACGACGGTGTAGTGGGACATGAAGGTATGCACCGACAACCCAGGTGGCGGTTTCACAGATGTCCTGCAGGGGCACTCTCTCCAGGAAGGCTGTAGATGAGGCTTGAGTTCTGTTTGAGTGCGCTGTGATGGTTCCCGGAAGCGACACCCTCGCCAGTTTGTAGCATAACTTGATGCAAGATGTAATCCATGAGGAGATGCGCTGGGTGGAGACAGGTGATCCTTTCATCCGGTCAGCCACTGTGACGAAGAGCTGCATTGATTTCCGGAACGGCTTTGTACGCTCGATGTAGAAGGCCAGGGCTCATCTCACATCCAGCAAATGCAATTTCCTCTCCTTCTCTGAACCATGCGGTTTGGGAAAAAACAAGGAGAAAAATATCTTGATTACAATGAAATTGGGAAACCACCTTGGGCAGGAAGGCTGGATGCGGCCTCAACTGTATCTTATCAAGGCCCTAATCTCGGAGACCCTCCTGGCTGAGGTAATGGGCACCAGGAAGGCTACCTTCCATGAAAGCATGAGCAGAGGACACGAAGCCGTGGGTTCAAAGGGGGCCCCCATGTGTCTCCAGAAGACCAGGTTGAGATCCCAGGGAGGCACCAGGCCACGGACCAGCAGATAAAGCCTCTCCACCCCCTTGAGGAACCTGACTGACATGGGATGGGACAACAGCGATCTCCCCTCTAGCAGCTGATGGAAGGCCACCTGGGACAGGCCCGAGGATTGCAGCCACAAGCACCTTCTCACACAGATGGCGGTGGCTATGGCCCTGCCCGCTGAGTCAGCAGTGTCACAGGATGTCTGGAGCGCTGCCCTAGCTACCGCGGTTCCTTCCTCCACAATAGCACTAAAGTCTGCAGCCTGGTCCTGGGGCAGGGCCTCAGCGAACTGCCTGAGGGAGTCCCACAGGTTGAAATTATATCTGCCCAGGAGGGCCTGATGGTTGGCAATCCTGAACTGCAGGCTTGCAGTGAATAAATCTTCCTCCCAAACGAGTCCAGCTTCGTACTGTCCTTTTCTTGGGAGTGGACCCTGGCTGACCTTGCCTGTCTCTCTGGTTAGCCGCGTCTACCACCAGGGTTCCCGGGGCAGGGTGTGTGAACAAATACTCAAACCCCCCGGCCGGGACGAAATATTTCTTCTTCCCTATCTTTGATGTAGGGGTGACCAAGGAAGGGGTTTGCCACAGGGCCTTTATAAGCTTAAGTGCTCTTTCGTGGACTGGGAGGGCCACTCCCGCTGGGTCAGCTGCCACCAGCACATTAAAGAAGCTGTCTTCAGCCTCTTCTAACTCCTTCACCTCCAGCCCCCAGTTGGAGGCCACCCTTTTGAGCAGCTCCTGGTGCACCCTGAAATCCTCCAGTGGCACCAAGTGGTCCCAGGAGACTTCCTCGTCAGGTGAGGAGGAAGAGGACTGCAGAGGTGCAGCCTGCAGGTGCTCCCCCTCCTGGCGAAGGGTTGTACCCACTGAGGTTCCCTCCAGGTGGTCCGACTCCTTATCCAAGGAGTGCTGCCTATGGGCCTTGTCTTGTGTCGGAGGCACGGACTGCACCCCTGATGACATAATGGATTGGGGCCCTGACCCCACCTGGATACCCCATGGGGCCAACCTGGAGCTGACTGCGCCACAGGCTGTGACGCTTTGTGGGGACATTGGCCTGCCCAAAGACTGTCCCCCCAGGAGACCCCGAGTCATCGTCATGGTCCAAGGACCTGGACTGGCGGTGCTATGTTCGTCCTTGGTCACGGGCACCCTTCCATGCCAGGGACCGCCCTCTCGATGCCTCCGACCTGGAGGATGATGAGGACTGCCTCCATCGCCGCAAGCAGTGCTGACGAGTGGGGGTGCGCTCCAAAGAGTGAGAGGTACCAGAGCGTTGTCTTGGTACTGATGATTTCCATTGCCGCTTGCCTTGCAGCCCTGCAGACACCTTTGGTGACCGAGGTCGGGACTGCCCCGAACTGCTTGGTGCCAAGCTGGACTCCGGTGACCAGGTTCCATGCCGCAAACTCTGTGGTGGTGGGTCTTCCTCTGGCGACCGGGTTCTGCACTGTCTAGGTACAGGTGAACGCCTTGGTGCCAGGGATCTGGAACAGGAGCTGTCCGAGCACCGCCTGGCAGACCTCGACAGGTGCTACCTTCTGGCATGCGCTGCCTACGGTGCTGGGGAGCAACATTGGCACTGAGAAAGACTCCACGTCCCATGCCGGGACCTGGAGCGACTACTGGGGGAGCGGCTCTGCTTTACCCTCGGAGACCATCCGGCGGGAGATGTTCCTCCCTGTACCGAGGATCTCCACCACATTTCAGGGGTACCCAACGTGGTACCGGCCCCTTCTCCCTCGGCGGAGGGAGGGCAGAGGTGGTATAGGCAAGGCCAACATGGCTTTTGCTGCCTGAAAAGCCTCCGGTGTCGATGTCATTGGCAGGGGCACTCTCCCACTCTAAGGAGTTCGGGGAGGCTCCCTGACCGGAGATGCAGGCACCAGATGCATCTCCGTACTCGACCCTGCCCATACCGTCGGCGAAGGGGAGTGTCCGCGCTGCTTCCTCTTCGATGCCAGTGATGTTTCGTGGTGCTGACTCAAGGGCAATGCGGACAGTGCGCCCTATACCAAGGTCACGCTCGTTACCGAGGCGGAGCGGGTCGGTTTGGATGCCGGGCGGAGTGCTGCCTCCATCAGCAGGGCTTTCAACCGGATTTCTCGGTCCTTTTGATTCCTCGCTTTGAAAGTCTTGCAGATCTTGCACTTCTCTTTCCTGTGGGCTTCCCCCAAGCACTTAAGGCAGCAGTCATGGGGGGTCGCTGAGTGGGAAGGCCTTCCCTCAGGAGGTACACGGCTTGAAGCCCGGCGACCGAGGCTTGGCCCAGCCGCTCAAAGTCCCCACAGGGACTCGCCTCATCTCTAACTACTCTTAACAACATTTAACAACTCCTTAACTAACTAAAACTAATTTAGAATATCAAATAAATCCAAACAAGGGAAATAGTACTTACTGAGAGAGGCTAGTTCCAGCAACCATCATGGGTGGAAAGAAGGATCTGCTTAGAGGAAAAAAGTTCCGGGTAACCGTGCACGGAGACGTGCACACACCTATAGTGGGGTGGACATGAGCAAGCACTCGAAGAAGAACTGGAATTTTTCTTGCCCAAGTCTACAGAGAGCCTGCAACCATAGCCATGAGATGAACTGAGCCATACATTTCAGTGGACTGTTAGTGCCAAACCTGCACCCTAGGGCCTCCCCCACTAGCCCCACCCAGCAGACGACTGGATGCAGCAGGCCCAGCCCTAGCTGATCCAAGCAGACACACCCAGACCTGCATCACCCCCCATCCCCCGCACCTTCCCTGTACCGAGGACAAAGGTGGCAGTGAGAATTGGGGACTTAAATCCTGCAAGACAAAAATCACTTTAAAGATCTCAGCCACCATTTGTTCTTTCCTCCTCTTTTAAGAGGGGAAAAATAATCTTCATCTGGCCTGTATTTCGATTGTGAGCTCTTTGCAGAAGGGACCATCTCCTACTATGTGTATGGGTAGCACCCAGCATGATATTGTCCTGTTCTGGATGGGGCCTAATGCCCACCCTGTTTAGGATCTCTAACTTCAGAACCAGGGACAGAAGGGTGAACTTCTGTCCTAGCACCATGCAGCTTTCCCAAGGCTGTCTGCATCCTCCTCCAAATGACAGCATCCTCCCTCTCACACGTTGATGTCAGGGATCAAATGAGAGAGAAAATAATGTTGTGGTACTTATCCAACCTCTACTCCCACCCCTCAGAACTACCATTCAGGGACTTGGCACCTCAGAGCAATTGTCTCAGGCTCTCTGCAGATCCAGGCAGATGTCGCTGTGCTGGGTGCTCTGCTTATGCTGTAAAGGTTTTTATTTACAATCAGAACAGATAGACACTATTTTTTTAAATGAAAGCTGAGATTCAAATACATTTACATTACATTAAAAGCAAGAGGAAGACCAAGGACAAGGTAGACCCGTTACTCAATGAGGGGGAAAAAACAATAACAGAAAATGTGGAAATGGCAGGGGTGCTAAATGACTTCTTTGTTTCCGTTTTCACCAAGAAAGTTGGTGGCAATTGGACATCTAACATAGTGAATGCCAGTGAAAATGAGACAGGATCAGAAGCTAAAATAGGGAAAGAACAAGTTAAAACTTATCTAAGTAAGTTAGATATCTTCAAGTCACGAGGGCCTGATATGCATCCTAGAATACTCAAGGAGCTGACTGAGGAGATATCTGAGCCATTAGCGATTATCTTTGAAAAGTCTTGGAAGACAGGAGAGATTCCAGAAGACTGAAAAAGAGCAAATATAGTGCCCATCTACAAAAAGGAAAATAAGGACAACCCGGAGAATTACAGACTGTTGATTCTGGACACTTTGTGATCAGTGTGGATACCAATGAGACACGGTATGCCCGATTTGCAGATCAATATGGTTTAATATGCAAGGTTTTCTATAAATATACTAGTTAAATACAAAGCCTAAAATTAACTACAAAATATCATACTCACTAAGCCTGGAGAGCTAAGCAGTCACTCAGAAGGCTATACGCAGGAACGGCTTTCTTCAGGGGCCCCACCAGGGAGTCAGTGGGTCCTCTGGTCCAACCGGCAGCACCTCCCACAGAGTCAGGTGTTGATGGAGCACACCCCTTTGTCTAAGTGGTGACTACTTGTATCCTTCCATAAACAACCTTCACCTAATTATCTCTCTCTCATTATCATATATGCTAATTACCAACATTGGGTTTCCACCCTTAATTACATTCCATTCTCACCATAATAATTGGGGTCACCAAAACAACATCTGGTGATAGGAGGGGGCAGAGTAAAAGTAAGGCCCTTGGCAATAAAACAGTGTACCCTCAGACGTTCAAGGATAACTTCTTGTTCCCATCTCCGTTATCTATGTGCAGCTGCAAGCATACAGTATTTATATTTTGTCTTATTATGTGCCCTGGTGTGCAGAAACTGAGACATCTATAAGGTTATTCAGTCTCTGCCAACTGGAAGATGTCATGCTACAGGGGTCAGAAAAGCCAAGCAAGGAACTGAAGCTATGCTAGGCCTGTAGGACAGTGGTCAAGCAACTCAGATTGTACTGAGTCTCCAACACAGACCAGTCAGCTTAACTTTTGTACCCGGAAAGATATTGGAGCAAATAATTAAGCAATCAATTTGCAAACATCTAGCAGATAATAAGATAATAAGTAACAGTCAGCATGGATTTGTCAAGAACAAATCATGTCAAACCAACCTGATAGCTTTCTTTGACAGGGTAACAAGCCTTGTGCATGGGGGGAGGTGGTAGATGTGGTATATCTTGACTTTAGTAAGGCTCTTGATAGTGTCCCGCATGACCTTTTCTTAAACAAACTAGGGAAATACAACCTAGATGGAGCTACTATAAGTTGGGTGCAAAACTGGTTGGAAAACTGTTCCCAGAGAGTAGTTATCAATGGTTCACAGGCATGCTGGAAGGGCATAATGAATGGGGTTCCGCAGGGATCAGTTCTACATCTGGTTCTGTTCAATATTTTCATTAATGATTTAGATAATGGCATAGAGGGTACACTTATTAAGTTTGCAGATCATAACAAGCGGTGAGGGGTTGCAATGCTTTGAAGGATAGGATTATAATTCAGGATGATCTGGGCAAACTGCAGAATTGGTCTGAGGTAAATAGGATGAAATTCAATAAGGACATTTGCAAAGTACTCCACTTAGAAAGGAACAATCAGTTACACTCGTACAAAATGGGAAATGACTGCCAAGGAAGAGTACTGTGGAAAGGGATCTGGGGGTCATAGTGGACCACAAGCTAAATATGAGTCTACAGTGTAATGCTGTTGCAAAAGAGCGAACATGATTCTGGGATGTATTAGCAGGAGTGTTGTAAGTAAGAAACAAGTAGTAATTCTTCTGCTCTACGCCGTGCTGATTAGGCCTCAACTGGAGTAGTGTGTCAAGTTCTGGGCGCCACATTTCAGGAAAGATGTGGACAAGCTGGAGAAAGGCCAGAGAAGAGCAACAAAAATGATTAAAGGTCTAGAAAACATAACCAATGAGGCAAAACTAAAAGAATTGGGTTTGTTTAGCCCGGAGAAGAGAAGACTAAGAGGGGACATGATCTTAGAATCATGGAATATTAGAGTTTGAAGGGACCTCAGGAGGTCATCTAGTCCAGCCCTCTGCTCAAAGCAGGACTAACCTCAGCTAAATCATCCCAGCCAGGGCTTTGTCAAGCCACACTTTAAAAGCCTCTAAAGAGGGAGATTTCACCACCTCCCTACGTAACCCAGTCCAGTGCTTCACCACCCTTCTAGTGAAAAACTTTCCTAATATCCAACCTAGACCTCCCCCACTGCAACTTGAGAGCATTGCTCCTTGTTCTGTCATCTACTACCATTGAGAACAGCCTAGCTCCATCCTCCCTGGAACCCCCTTTCAGGTAGTTAAAGGCTGCTATCAAATCCCCCCTCATTCTTCTTTTTTGCAGACTAAACAAACCTAGTTCCCTCAGCCTCTCCTCAGAAGTCTTGTGCTTCAGCCCCCTAATTGTTTTTGTTGCCCTCCGCTGGACTCTCTCCAACTTCTCCACATCCTTTTTGTAGTGGGGGGGCCCAAAACTGGACACAATACTCCAAATGCGGCCTCACCAATGCCGAATAGAGGGGAATAATCACTTCCCTCGATCTGCTGGCAATGCTCCTACTAATGCAGCCCAATATGCTATTAGCCTTCTTGGCAACCAGGGCACACTGCTGACTCATATCCAGCTTCTTATCCACTGTAATCCCCAGGTCCTTTCTGCAGAACTGCTGCCTAGCCTGTCGGTCCCCAATCTGTAGCTGTGCATGGGATTCTTCCGTCCTAAGTGGAGGACTCTGCACTTGTCCTTGTTGAACCTCATCAGATTTCTTTTGGCCCAATCGCCCAATTTGTCTAGGTCACTCTGTAGTGTTCTGAAGTTCGTGAAGTGAGCAGCAGACAATCAAGCTGGAGCGTTGCCAGGCAGCATCAGTGTAGTGCCAAAAATAGCTGCTGCCAGGGGTGTATTCCTCTGAGTAAGAGGAGATAGTTGCTGATTCCTTAGCTTGGCGGCAGTGAGTCTGCTGTCTGGGAGACATCAGCCAATGCAACCGTCATAAGATGGGAGGGTGCACTGAGACAGTGGCATACTATAGATCTCTGGGGCCAATGCTTGCATAAGCGTCCCCCCTCAGTGGCAGCAGCAGGCAAAGTAACAGCGCCCTGTGGGGATGTCTGCGGGCCTGTTCCCTGCTCTTCTCCAATCTCCCCCCCCCCAGTTGTGGGCATGGCGGGTGCAGGCTGGGAGCAGGAATAACAGGGAAAGATGTCCTCGGGTCACCCAGCAGTAGAGAGGGGCTCTGACGGGCTCTGCCCTGGAGCCCCTGGGTTGGCTGCCTGGTCCGTGCACTGGCATCCCCGCAGCTCCCTGGTGTCCTTGCCCCCGCAGCAAGAGCCCTCGGTCACCGCAGTACCACTGCACTTTCTGTCCTGTCTCTGGTACACAGGATGCCCGATGGCATGTGTGTCACAATCTCATACCTCTCACCTTCCGCAGCCTCTGGTCCAAAGGTAACAAATTTGGGTGGATCGCATCTCACTCCACTGGTTTTTGAGCAGGCACTCTTCCTGCTTCTGGTATACTTTTCAAATATTTTTCCTTGTTCTTTTCAGTGTAGCTGTTCTTCAGCTTCCTATTTCTCCTTCCTAATATTATTTTTACACATCACTTGCCGCCATTCAAACTCCCTTCTATTTTCCTCCATAGGATTTAAGTTTTTACTTTGTTGTTTTGCTACTGTGTGACTTTTTCCTTTTCTTTCTATGTGTTTTAATTTGTGGTATATATTTACCCTGATCCTCTATTATGGTGTCTTTAAAAAAGTTTCCATGCACCTTTCAGAGATTTCACTTTTATTTTTGGTTCAGCTAACTTCCTCAGTTTTGTGTAGTTCCCCTTTCTGCAATGAAATGGTAGCATGGTGGTCAGCTTTGAAAATACTTTCACTCACACTACATGTGACCTGTGAAAGTAAGCATGAAAATCACTTCCAATTCCTCAAGAAGGCTCACAAACAGGGAAGAATTAGTTGGGGAAATAAGTGGTAACCTGGGCACCAGTGACCATGAGATGGTCAAGGTCAGGTTACTGACTAAAGGAAGAAAGGAAAACAGCAAGATACAGACCCTGGACATCAGAAAAGCAGATTTGACTCCCTCAAGGAGCTGATGGGCAGGATCCCCTAGGAGGCTAATATGAGGGTGACAGGAGTTCAAGAGAGCTGGCTGTATTTTAAAGAAACCTTATAGAGGGCACAGGAACAAACCATCCCGATATGCAGAAAGAATAGCAAATTTGGCAGGCGACCAGCTTGGCTTAACAAAGAAGTCTTCGGTGAGTTTAAACACAAAAAAGGAAGCTTTCAAGAAGTGGAAGCATGGTTGATGATTCTGGGGGAGGGGGAGAGGGGAAGAGTATAAAAATACTGCTCGAGCATGCAGGAGTGAAATCAGGAAGTTCAAACCACAAATGGAGTTGCAGCTAGCAAGGGACATGAAGGGTAACAAGAAGGGTTTCTACAGGTATGTTAGCAACAATGTCAGGAAAAGTGAGGGCCCCTTACAGAATGGGGGAGGCAACCTAGTGACAGAGGATTTGGAAAAATCCCAAGTACTCATTGGTTTTTTTGGTTTGTCTTCACAAACAAAGTCAGCTCCCAAATTAGTGTACTGGGCAGCACAGAATGGGGAGGAGGTGAGCATCCCTCAATGCTGAAAAAGCAGATTCAGGACTATTTAGAAAGGATGGACATACACAAGGAATCCATTTTGAGGCATTTTGGAAGAGAGGAAGATGATCAGAACATGGTCAGCATTGATTCACCAATGGCAAGTCATGTCTGACCAAACTGATTGCTAAAATCAAGGTATATCACATCCACTTATTTCCCCAATCCACAGAGGAGTCAATACTCTTCATAGAAGGCAAAGCTTTTGATACAGTTTCCCACGGTATTCTTATCAGCAAGTTAAAGAAGCATGGATTGGATGATTGGACTATAAGATGGATAGAAAGCTGGCTGGATCATCGGGGTCAATGGGTAGTGATCAATGGCTTGATGTCTAGTTGGGAGCCAGTAACAAGCAGAGTACCCCAAGGGTCAGTGCTGGGGTTGGTTTTGTTCAACATCTTCATTAACAATCTGGAGGATGGGGTGGATTGCACCCTCAGCAAGTTTGCAGAGGACACTAAGCTGGGGGGAGTGGTAGATATGCTGGAGGGCAGGGATAGGATTCAGAGTGACCTAGACAAATTAGAGGATTGGGCCAACACAAATCTGATGAGTTTCAGCAAGGACAAGTGCAGATCCTGCACTTAGGACAGAAGAATCCCATGCACTGCTACAGACTGGGGGACAGATGGGCTAGGAGCAGTTCAGCAGAAAAGAATATGGGGGTTACAGTGGACAAGGAGCTGGATATGAGTGAACAGTGTGCCCTTGTTGCCAAGAAGGCTAATAGCATATTGGGCTGCATTAGTGGGAGCATTGCCAGCAGATCGAGGGAAGTGATTATTCCCCTCTATTCGGCACTGGTGAGGCCTCATTTGGAGTACTGTTTCCTGTTTTGGGTCCCCCACTATAAAAATGTTGTGGACAAATTGGAGAAAGTCTAATGGAGGGCAACAAAAATTATTAGGGGGCTGGAGCACATGACTCCAGTTCCATGAGGATAGTTACCTCAGCCTCTCCTCCAGGCTCCTCCAACCAGGCTTGTTTAGTCTGCAGAAGAGAAGAACGAGGGGGGATTTGATAGCAGCCTTCAACTACTTGAAAGGGGGTTCCAGGGAGTATGGAACTAGGTTGTTTTCAGTGGTAGTAGATGACAAAACTAGAAGTAATGGTCTCAATTTGCAGTGGGGGAGGTGTAGGTTGGATATTAGGAAAACCGTGTTCACTAGGAGTGTGGTGAAGCACTGGAATGGGTTAACTATGATGGTGGTGGAATCTCTATCCTTAGAGGTTTTTTAGGTGTGGCTTGACGGAGCCCTGTCTGGGATGATTTAGTTGGGGTTGGGCCTGCTTTGAGCAGGGGGTTGGACTAGATGACCTCCTGGGGTTCCTTCCAATCCTGATCTATGATTCTATGGCTCTCTCGTATGTAGTCTCATGACAAAGGGGTCAATCATCAGCATTGATGGAAAGAAAAGCATTGTTATCTGTTAATGTAAATACAGATACATTTGGACTTGGTAATATGAGCATTTCAAGAAATCCATAGTGCTTTCTCCAAAAATTGTATACTGATTTTCTCAATTCTACTATAGCACTAACACAAGAGAAAATCATATTATGAATTCTTTCATGAAAAAGAGTAGACCATATTTGTAAAATTTAGATTCGGAGCATCATAACCCTGTCTGCACAACAGCATTTTATTTTTTAAAAATCAATCCTCAGAATTTCTAAACCTACAATTAAGTTTCATTTGTAACAATTGAACTCTTGAAATCACGCAAATACAACAGAGTATCACTGCTACAAAGTAGTATTTGGAACCTGTAGTGCAATACTTCCTGTACTGCAGACTCTCCCAAAGCCTAGCAGTGAAAATCATCTTTCCACAATAACCCAATGCTTAGAAAGGAAACAATATATCACTGTGTATAATTCCTCTCTGTATTCAATTAAACAAAGAAGAGAAATGCCATTATAGTTATCTATGAGGCAAACGATGCAGTGTGGATTACACTCTACTTCACAATGTCCTTTCATGACTACTATTACTCATTCCCCAACATAGCATTGGCTTTGATGTGTCTTAAGACTGTGCTTCACTGAGTTTAACAAAAATGTACTTTCCCCATGTTGGTCAGGAAAGCTTGATAATATTTACCTGTAGGAGAGTAAAGAGTTAAAAGCTGGATAAGTGGTCAGGCCTAAGCTACAGGGAATGGGGTCAAGGCACGGGCAAACCTTGTTTCTGTTAATTGGTGTGAATTCTAGTTAGAGTTTCTTATCTCTCTTCTTCTCCTCCCTTCCTGGTCATCTATGCTGGGAATGAGGCTAATAAAATAACTATCACAACTCCTACGCAAGGCCTTGGTAGGGAAGAAAGCATTATCTTCCTTCTCCTCCTGGCATACCTTTACTTCAAAGAATGTTAGTGTAAAATGTATAGGTTTTAAGGTGATGTGCCTGACCTCTGTATGGTAATCCTGTAAACAAACGGGGGAGGGGGGTATAATTATATTAATTATGTAGTTGTTAATATTTATTTTATAGGTGTCAGTGAACCAAATAAGGGTCTATGGGGAGTTGCTGGAAATAGATACATTTACATACTGTTATGGATAAAAGGATTGTAAAGTAACCCCTTTGTCACTCACTCGCGGCGTTGAGGTGGAACGAGCAGGCAATAAAGTGTTCCATCTCCCCAATCCACCTCCGGGACAACCTGTTTAGTTATTTCTAACAGTACCTTTTTCAGATTCATTTCTCTTGCTCTGCCTGCTAGAATGCTACTGGAAACAACTGATGAGATGGCTTGTACCTGTTGACACGGTTTTGAAATGGATTCATCATTGTGGCACTCAAACATTATGCAGTTCATACATACATGCAAGCAAGCCTTACTGTTAGAAATACTTGATTTAAAACCTGAGTAACCACTGCATGTGGTGGTGTTGAAGTCATGGCCACAGTTTATGTGAAACGTAAGGTGACATTCAATATGTCAAGGATTTTAAGTGCGGTATACACCTTATAATACTTGTGAGTACATGTTTGCCAGCATCAAGTACAGTGAAAGGTTGCAAGTAGAGTTTAATATTCACACTTTGAGACTATTTGGACTTCAATTGCTCTTTACTCCATGTTCAGCAGACAGTTTAATGATTGATATCATGGATATTTCCATGCACCATTTCTAAGCACGTCCTACTTTTCCACTTGCTTTCTTGACCACACAACACAAATATGCATCAGTAACCTACAAAATAAAGAAAAAAACTAGGTAAAAACCCAATAAATTTCTCAGCATAAATCTAGTCACCATACATGTTTTCTGCTATTGAAAATTACCTCATCACCCAGCCATCCTCCTGGCTTCAGGCCATGAAATGAACCACCAAATACTTATATTTCCCACTTTGGCCTCTGGTCTGCTTGTGTCACGGTGGGCCTATAATAATTGTATTAGAACAAAAAGGTTACACATTTCATGCATATTTATAGTTGCCTTTGTCTCCATCTCACCATTGTGAATGCTGCCATTCTTACCTGAAAACTGCAAGCATAGGGAATGGACATAATTGAACTAGCATATGTGATGGGTAGTTCTGTCATAGGATTTTGTATTGCTGCCCATCACTGAGCACCTTCAATGTAAAAACAATAGCAAAGTCACTACTGTTCTTCCTGCAGTCTATGGCAGATCTTCCTTTTCAGGGTAAAAACCCTGCTCTGGGGCTGGAACGTGGTAGTAATTGTGCTGATTCCTAAATCCTTTTCCACTGCCCTGAACTGAGCCCCAAGAAGGGTCTGTCTTCTGTACAGACTAACTTATCCTTCAGGTAAAAAGTTCCATTGTGCGATCTCACTCAACCCTTTCTCTTAAGCACCTTGAAGAGGAGAACTCAGATCTTCCTTTTGTAGTAAGAAGAAGACTACTGCCTGTGTTGCTGAACTGAGCAGTTCCTCAAGAAAGGTCTGTCTCCAATTGACTGTACAGACTAACTTATCCTTCAGGTAAAAAGTTCCATTGTGCCTGGGAAGCAGGGCCCCTGAGAAGGACATTGTTGCAAACCTGGCCATTTGAGTTTTAGGTGTAACTCCCTTGGGGTTTAGAGAGCGTGGCCCTTTAAAACTTGTCCTGAGAGGGAGGGCAACAAGCTGTATTATGTCTGTCTCTCCAGACAGTGAGCAGGCCCTCAGATAGTGAAGCAGCCAAGAATCAATCTGAAGCCTGGAGGGACAGAGCAGACAAAAAGAAAGACATTGTGCAAACCCTTTTACTAAAAAGTCAACTCAGGACCAGGAAGTAGTGGGGCAGAAACAACGAAGACACAGGACACTAGGAACACAACAGGTAGGTTCTTCTCTTCTAGTAAGCTGGGCCAGATGACAAGAACAGCACCAGCAGGTACGATTACCACTAGGGCAGGTAGCATGCGAGTGCTGCCAGCTCAGCCCTTAAATACCCCAGTTGTTGCTGGGCAGATCTATATCATGTGACCTTTTCCTGCTCCCAACTCTTCCTGTCTCTGCTCAGAAAGGGTGCCAAATTATGGGGAAGAAGGGGACACAAAATGGAAGGCAAACACAAGGTGTATAAACAAAATGGCTAAAACCAAAAAACTGCCACTACAAAGTGGGAGCCGGACCCAATCTCCCCATTGTCCAGAGCTGTGTGGGGTGGTGAGTACTGGGGTTTGTGACCTTGCATTAGGAATAAGGAGGGAGGCTGTCTCGCTATGTGGGTTTGCGGACAGCAATAGAAGAGGGCACTTGGAGGGGTTTGTTGGGGAAAGTTCACTGGCAGTGAAGATGACCAGGAGCAGCCAACACTCACTGCCGGACTGCAGCTCTGCCCACAATTCCTAAACTCCAAGTCTGGAAGCAGGGCTTGGTGTTTACCCGGTCATACTGGGAGAGGACCACTCGGCCTGTGGGGCCTCATGTAGGATGTAACCCTGTTTTACTGCTTCCCCATCTTCCTCCCCTCCCCTCTCTTCCTCACCCCACCCCATTTTTCTCCATTCATGCCTTCTGTAAATAAATATTTCCCTTTCCTATTCTCATTGTACTATTCTGGTGTGTGTGCATGTGTTCATTCATTTGTTGTGGGGGTGGGTTTGGAATAGGTGCGCTGGGGTGGAAGGGTTTCCCTGTTGCATTTCTGCACATGTCTTTTCCTGGCCGGAGCTGCTTGTAGAGCAGTTTTTGCTGTGACTGTGCTAAAGTTACCCACTTCAATACTTACGTGAGATTTAGGCTCGGATCCTGCATGTGCTTAACTTTATGGGCATGACTTAAGTCAGTTGGAAAACTCGTGTGATTAAAATAGTCTGCAAGATCAGGGCTCTATGTAGGTACCAGAGTGGGAGCTGTTGAGTGCAGAGCTATTTTGAAAAATACATCGGCAGGCTGTAAAGGACCCCTGTTGTGGGCGGGGCTGGTGGGCCCCTCCCTCACCATCAATCTCCAAAGGAGGCCACACCTCCCAGCCCAGTTGTGAAGTAGTGAACTCGGGGCTCACTTTGTTGGATGCATGTGACAAAGTGGAACGAGTGGACTGGAAGCTGCAACCAAATAAATGCTCCTTATCACTCCACCTGGCTCAATTTCTCTGTCTTCAACCGAACCTGCAACATTTTGGCACAGCGAGCAGGGTGCCGGGGTTTGGGACTGATCAGCCCAACATGGAAGCGGGTAAGTGCAGTGTTCCATTCGGTTCAGCTCCTATGGTGCAGTCCTGGTTGGACCGCTGGGTGGAAAAGGAGGGGGTCCATTCTTCCCTGCCCGGGGGCTCCGAATTCATGGGGAGCCTGTTTAAAGTGGATGGAGGACACCTTGGGTAATACAAAAGCCTCCAAAGGGAGGAAGAAAGATACTTGCCTGCAGGGGTTAATGGCAGGGATTTCCCTGGTGTGGAAGAAGTCTGTCTCCGCGGCTGCACAGATCTCGGCTCTGCAGGATATAATTAACCAACTGCATGTGCTGACCCATCAATCGGTGATGGCAACACAGCTGATGGAGGATCAGGCATCCTCTGCACAGGAATGGAAGGATCGGGCCTTTCAAGCTGAAGCTGCTTTGGCTGAAAGAAGCCGCTCAAAAGCCTCTCCTTCCACCCCTGATCTCTCTGGGTCAGGGAAGGCCATGCCCCCGCCCCTATATCCTTCCCTGTCACCCCTTTCCCCTTCTGCCCTCCCCTTGGCCTAGAGCACAGCCGTGGGATGGCTGGCAAGGATTGCTGACACCTCCAGTTTCAGTCCGGTGGCTGTGGCAACAACTCCCACTCTTCTCTCAGAGCCAGAATAGAGGGTTGGGGGTGCAGGTTTCCAAGGAGCCCCACTGATTTCTTTTGCTTTCTGTATCTCTTTTGGCTTAGGTTTTTCTTTTTCCTCAGTCTCTCTCTGCTTTCCCCCTTCTCCCCCTTCCCCCCGTCTTCTGTCACTTTTCTTCTTGTTTGAGAGCTAAGGGTTAAAGCTACAGTTGTAAGGTTAAGGAATGTTGTTGTTGTTAGCCTGTACTTTAAAATCATTTCACAAAACTAATTGGTTGCTTTCCCCACCCCCCTGCACTTTTGTTTTTCTGAAATTTTTATTGGAGGGAAATTTAGATACACTTTGGATGTGAAAAGTTTTTGACAAAGCACAAACTAAGGTAGCTGTGTTGTAAAGATTTTACTTGGTGGTTCAGGTTTTACAAGCACAATACGCCACCTTAAAAATGCAGCTCAGTTAAAACGGTGGCTGAGTAAAAAACAAAACAAAACAGCACTCTAAGTGAAAGAATGGAAAGTTTGAAGTCACAGAACTATGTTGCCGGTGAAGTGTTAAAGCTATGGCAGCAAAAAATAATAAAATGAAGCTAAGATATGGTTAATTGAATGCAGGGGTAGGTGATTTAGGGAAAAGAGAGAGGTTAAAGGTAGCTTTTGTAAGAATTAATATTACAAGGGTTGAGGACAATAGAACAGTTGGAAGTTATGAAATTGTTGAAGAGTAATAGTTGTGCAAATAGTATAGGGATAATAGTGTTGTAAGGATGTTTTGGTTTGATAACGTTCAATAAAGTAAATATATGTATAATTTGGTACAGTCCCATTGCATGGAAACCTAATAGTTAAACAAATTATACAAAGGGGTCAAGTAGTGGCTACTACCATGTTTTTGTGCCCAGGAGCCTTTACAGCTATTCTGAAGGAAAATGGGCCCTTTTCCTAAATGAATTGTTTGTAAACAATTAATTGTAAATAACTGCTGCAGGTTGCAGGCAGAGGGACAATCTGAGTTGAATCATTTGAGTACTGAACAATTAGTCAAAATTATAAAAGGAAATAAGGGGATTTAATTAAAACTTGACTGTTTCTAAATGTACAAAATGAAAATTTGGGTATAGGTGTGTAAAAGGAATTGAAGTAGTGTAAGGGATGTTAAACAAACACAGACAGCTAGTGGTGCTTGGCTTTGTTATTAAGTATTTAATTTTTTTGGATACCTCAATAACAAGAGGACATAATTTTGGCAGGGGCTTCTCAGAGTGTTACGCTAATACCGGTATGGTTTAAGGAGCCTTCTTTGGGCCACCGTGTCCACAGTACCTGGGTAGTGGGTCCCCATTTAACTATTAACATTGTGTGAGACATTGCCAGCAGATCGAGGGAAGTGATAATTCCCCTCTATTCGGCACTGGTGAGGCTGCATTTTAAGTATTGTGTCCAGTTTTGGGCCCCCCACTACAAAAAGGATGTGGACAAGTTGGAGATAGTCCACCGGTGAGCAACAAAAATGATTAGGGGGCTGGAGCACAAGACTTATGAAGAGAGGCTGAGGGAACTAGGTTTGTTTAGTCTGCAGAAGAGAAGAATGGGGGGGGGGGGATTTGATAGCAGCCTTTAACATCCTCTCAATGTGCAGCAGCAGGCAAAAAAGCTACCAGAATGTTAGCAACCATTAGGAAAGGGAGAGATAATATGACAGAAAATATCCTTATGCCACTATATAAACCCATGGGATGCCCACACCTCAAATACTGTGTGTAGTTCTGGTCGCCCCACCTCAAAAAAGATACATTAGAATAGGAAAAGGTGCAGAGAAAGGCAACAAAAATGATTAGGAGGATGGAACAGCTTTCATATGCGGAGAGACTGGCACTGTTCACCTTTGATAGGAGATGACTAAGGGGGGATATGGTCCAGGTCTATAAAATCATGAGTGGGGTTGAGAAAGTGAAGAGGAAGTGTTATTTACCCCTTCCCT
>NW_027133011.1:0-57544 GCF_026122565.2 Emydura macquarii macquarii | reverse complement strand
CCCAAATTGGTTCTGAGTCCTATACACCAACCAAGAAAGAAGTGTGAACTCTTCAAGTGCTATAGCAACCTAACCATCAGTCATGCCAGATCCACCGATAATGCTACATCTTCCCTATTTTACAAACGTCATATAAAAGTTACAAACAAAGAACTGATGTTCAGACTCTCATCCCATGTCCTTTCAGCTGGAGCAGTGTTTCTTAACCTGGGGTTTTAGAGGGGTCGCAAGTGCAGAGCTGGTATTAGGGGTGGCAAGAAAGGCAATTGCCTGGAGCCACAGGGGAGCCATGAAACTAAGTTACATACCTCAGCCCCGTGGGGGTGGGACTCAGGCTTCAGGGGTACAGTAGTTTGGAAAGGTTAAGAACCACTGAGCTGGAGGTTGTGGACATCCCCAGCTGAGCTGCAGCCTCATCTTTACCACAGACTCAGCTGGTTCCACCATCTTTGAGATAGTTTGGTCTCCTTGACAGGTGACCCCCCAGGAGTGACTGTCTCACTGCACATACCTCTATGGCAGTCATGCCTCATAAGGTTTTCATCCTGTCTCTTGAGGCTGTACTCCCCATGTCTGTGCGTCTGTTGGAATTATTATTTTTTAGGGTATTACTACACTACTAATTTAACCATAAGGTCCTTTATTAAATCCAGAGGTTAAATGTATTTATAAAATTGCTCTAAAAAGCCTAAATAATAAGCAATTTACTAATCCAAACAGTAACAAAACATTAAGCAATTGTTAAAGATACTTACAAACAGGCTAAAGCCATGGTGCTTAGACCTTGGTGACTGGCTCCAAACTGGTCAGGCAGGTATTAGCAATGAATCCTTTAAGAGTTCTGTTTTTATACCTTTTAACAAACAAGTCATGTCACTGCCAATTATTGGACCTTAGTTAAGGCCAAATGAAGGAGTTTCTTATATGGCCAATTATTTGCTGCACCTGGAACCCAATTAACTGAATTTTATTTCTCATTACTATAGCCCACCCCTTAAATACGGTAACACTGAATTTAAAAAGGTCACTACAAGTTTAATACCACAACTCTTCTCTCTCATGATCGCATCCTTTCTGGTCATGTGCTTTGGGCCTGTGGTTCATGCTAATATCCCAACTCAATTTAAAATCATAATTCACACAAATCTAACATGGGGCTATATTACAGTAGTGACTGCCTAATGTGAGATCACCTCCTCGGAGCAGCTGTTCCCAGAGGTGATGATCTCAAGTGCCTCTGACTATCCTGTCCCAAAGCAGGGACTCTGTCAAGCTCCCAAAAATGACATGTAGCAGCCATTGTGCATAAGGCAGTAACATAAGGAGTCTATCCTGTGCCCCTCATATTGGTCTCTCTGGAAAATCTGCCGTTCCACATTTTTGTTCTGCTGTGGGGGAGCAATAGTTCCCCAGCATTCCTAGAACTGTTGTGAGGCCAGAGGTAGGGGTGAGCTTCAGAGTGCTACAAATCTCCTCTGCCTTGTTTCCCAATAAGGTAAAGTAACATTTTTACTTTCCTGCTGTCGTCATCCTCCTGCACAGCCAGGACTGTGTATAGCTCAAACTCCTCCTTCGGCCGGGTCCATCCCTGCGATGATCTGCCTCTGTAAAATCAGAGGCTCTGGGGGGCTTCAGACCAAGTTCTGTGGCTCAGGCTACACGGCAGAGAACTCTCAGCCCCGACACTGACATGGTGTTTCGCTAGCAAAGAACAAAGCTGAGCGCATGTTAAGTTGTCCGTGTGGCTGAGTTGCTTCCAGCCTAACTCCCCACATTGCTTGTTCCACGGGCATCCTGTCAGTAACAATCCCGCCAGAGGATGCTGAGCACTGCGTCTAGACACAGAGTTCAAGTCCAGCAGTGAGTCTTGAGTGCTCCTGGTCATCTTCAGCACCAATAAACTTTCCCCCAACAAACCTCTCTGGTGCCCTCTGCTACCTCTTTCCACAGGGTAACAACCTCCCCACTTAACTGGCTACAACCTATCAGTCACAAACCTCAGTACTCCTGGCCCCAGACAGTTCCGGGTAACAATGATACTAATTAAGTATACTAATTAGTAGACTTAGTATACTAAATACTAAGTGCAAGACTACTTTGTCCTTCTCAGGTGATGCCTCCTGGCTCCCATCCTGGGACATCCCCATTCAGCTGCGGGCTGGTTCTTGGCTGCTTCGCTATGTCAGGGCTGGCTTGTGGAAGGCCCTTTTGTCTGGAGCTACAGACATCCAGACATCCCTGTCCCCTCTCTCAACCCCCTCCCCCTCAGCCAACCAGCACTTCCTGTTCTTGGAACTATAGCACTTCCTCAGCCTCAGGACAAGGTTTTAAAGGGGCCATGCCCTCTAAATGCAAAGGGGTTACATGGGTATTATGCTGATTACCTGTAGTAGTAGCATTATTCATTTTCCAAAGGGAAAAGTGGAAGCACCAGGTGTCATAGAAAAAGAACCCAGGACCCAGCCCTGGTGAGTAGAGGGGAGATGCCGCTTTAAGTAGCTTTGAGCCAGACCTGTCTTTGGGAGAAGTGCATACACAAATGCCATTTTGTTTTTCTTGCTGTTTTCATAGGTCATTAAATGCAAAGCAGCTGTTGCATGGGAGCCTAAGAAACCATTTTCCATTGAGGAGGTGGAAGTTGCCCCACCAAAGGCTCATGAAGTTCGCATTAAGGTAGGGGGAAAAAATGAACTTTGTAGATTACATTCCATATCGGGGCCATTTTTGTTAATGCTATAGAAATGCAGGGCCCAGTCTTACAAATATTACCTGCCGGAATGCTTACTATCCAGTGAACTCATATTGAATTACACAGGCTATTTAAAACTACACTGCAAGCACGATTTGAAACATCTTAGTGACATAAAAATAATGGGAAATTCTAGCTATCTGTGTTAGGGAGTAGAGTTATGTACCTATGAAGATGTCATGACTTTTTTCCCCTCTGTATTTACATTTTTAAGAACTTTCCTTCTTGGTCAATTCAGCAGCCATTTTCTTCTCAAAACACCTGGGTAAACTTTGGGTGTGCTAGAGTTTACTTCACTGCCCTTCCCTAGTGTCTAAAAAAACCTCCCCCCCAAAATAAATAAATAAAAGTACATGGAGATCCAGAATTCAGTCTCTGGGGATTTTCAGCAAGTATTGCACATGGTTAATCTCTCCACAGCCAAGTCCAAAAGAAAAAATGGAATTAACTTAATTCTTAAGTACCAACTTTATAAAATCTTATAATGAGAAAGAAATGTAATAATAAGTTAATTTCTACAACATAACATGGCTACTTTATAATCCACATACATTATCTTCACAGTTATACATAAACATAAAGAAAACCAATTAAATCTAAACAGGTCAGTCCCCACAAGCTTAGGTCAGTCCTCAAAAGCTTAGGTTGAGTTGACCTGAATTTCAGTTACAGTCTTTGATCACCAAAAACTATACAGACTGCTGAGTCAAAAGCAATGAAACATCATCTTCCCGCCTCTTGCTTGCAGAAACATCCTCTGCTGAAATCACTCAGTTACTTAGCTAACTATCTAATTAACCAACCACTCAGATTAAATATATAAATAAATAAATAAAACAGGTAGAAGAAAAATACAAAGCTGAGAACAGCACAATATAAATGATTTTCCCCATCATCACAATTAAAGAAGAGAAAAGTTGGTGAATCATACTAGTGGAGACAATTGAACTAAAACAGTTTGGCTAGAATCAAATAACATTTGAAGTAAACAGTTAAAATAAAAGAAATTAGTGCCCCCTCCAAATTTCCCCTTTGTATACCAAACACTGCCAAGGCTTCCCTGTTGGAAGATTAACAATATCATTGACCTGCTGCAAAATGCTGGGAGTGGAATCAGCTTTCTGCTCCATGGCTCAGCTTCTCCCAACCCAGACAGATCACATGGCCTTTTGTAAAGTCACTAACCTGACTACTTGACCTCAATGGAATCTGAGTCCAACTACAGGGAACCTATTGAGTATGCCCAACTTCCACACCCAACTCCAGAAACCTCTGTGTGTGGAGTGCTAATTTTGTATCTGTCTAGCAATAATGACAGACACAACTAATTCTTACCTACCTTGGCCATAGATTTCTAAAAAATATATCTCCCTATTAGGCATGTGGGTACAGCTGCATCTGTTAAGAGGAGAAGAGCACCCACATGTTGCTCTTTCACAGAGATTTTTCTTTTACCTGCCCAGGTGGTCTCTCCATAGCCTTCTCTGTGGGCCTTACATGGTATGGAGGGTCTTATGCACCACAGGTGAATTGTACATTTACAGAATGTAGGTCCAAATTTACAATTGGTTTAATCCTATACGTAGGATAATTAATCCAGTCACCCAGCATCTAGTGAAATAGCTGCAGTCAATGGTAAATCATCCCTTGCCAGCAGTTACCATACAGTGATGTCTCATATAACTTAATTATGGTCCTGCTCTACATATATGGAAATAATAGTGATATTTCAAACACCTCTTTGTGGTGATTATTGCAAAACGTTTATTTTTGTAATAGTAACTTTAATAGCTGGTAGGCTGAGAGGAGACTCGCCTACTATCTGACGTGGGGCGGGGCACAAAATAAAGATAATCTATCTTCCCAGCACTTCTGTGTGCCACATACCTTTATTACAGCAACCACTATGGATGGCTGGCAGTTACGGCAAAACCTAGGGAAAAGATGCATTTTTTCTCTGACAAAACGTCAGTCATACAGTTGCATGGGAAAATGCAAAAGTTATCGATATGTGTTTTACTTTGCTTAAAAGAACCACTAAATTTATGATGTGTACGGAAAAAGGATTGAATGAGGGGCAGTCAGGTATAGATTTTAGCTTCTTTTTATTTTTTAATAAGTTGTATGTAATGTATACAAAAGATTGTGTATAATTGATTCTTTTCCCCCTGTCTCCCATTTCTCATGAATCACTTGTGTTCCTAGATTGTTAGGTCTTCAAAACAAGAACAGGAACAAGGTCTTCCTGTGCATTTATATAACACACAGTAAACATTCATGTCTGCAGTGTTGTTGAAGCTGTGTTGGTTCCAGAACATTAAAGACAAGTGGGTGAGGTAATATTTTTTTATTGGACCGCCTTCTGTTGGTGAAAGAGACAAGCGTTCAAGCTACACAGACCTGAAGAAGAGTAAACATTCATGGAAGAGTTTTTTGTGGCAGATTACAAAGCCATAACTTGCTATGCAAAAACACTAAAAGTTATTATCTTTGTCATGAGTCATGGCTGTGATAAATAAGTAGTTTTAGGGATCACTGTTTAAGGTTTATTATGCTTTTTTGATAGAAACAAGGAACTTCTCTGAATACAAAATGTATTTTCACTTCTATATCATATCACACAGGTAAAATTTGAAAAATTGGTTTCTTATATGTAGAAATATTCTTTGCTTTCCATACAGATTTTGGCCTCAGGGATCTGTCGCTCAGATGACCATGTTATGAGTGGTGCATTAACTGAGCCTTTTCCAATCATTCTTGGCCATGAAGCAGCTGGTATTGTAGAGAGTGTTGGAGAAGGAGTGACTTATGTGAAACCAGGTATGAGAAAGCATTAAGCACAAACCAATGATAAGTAGTTCACAGAGAGCATTCATACACCTGCTCCAACATCAAAGACACTGACATGTATGAATTCCTTTATTGCAGAGGAAACAAGTAATCCAACATTTCAACTTTCACAGGGCCTTGTCAAGGATATTTTGGAGGCAAAATATGTTGTTTAAGTCTTTCTTGCTGTACTCCAAGTGATTTTTCCTATTTCAAACGTTTTAGCCTGTTCACTTCTAGTTTTGTCAGAGGCAACCAAACCCTTCATGTGACTGTGAAGTGCTCCTCCTCCCCAGCATTTGAAACAGGTGCTTACTTGTATTTCACTCAAAGGGAACCAAATGTGAGCTGCCACTTTGACCTCAGATCCTCATGAGGGTTCCAATTCAGCAAGGAATTTAAACGTACGCCTAGCTTTATGTATGTAAACAGTCCCATTTACTTCAATGTGATGACTTTGTTAGGCATATGCTTAGGTACCTTGCTAAATCAGGGCCCAGGTCATCAGACTTTGATGGTACTGAAGTTCATACTGAAGTTCAGGCTTAGCATTTGAATGACACTAGCACAGAAAGTGCTTAATCCATGTCCTCAATTCATCTCTTCCAGAGAAAAGATTATTTTCCTCTCCCTGTTCTCCCAGAGAACACGGTTTCATTGTTTACTGTTCCTTTCACAATATTATTTGCATCATAGAGCTGATAAATATAAAACCCCAGGAGGAGTTTCTTATCTTCCTATGCATGCTGCAAGATGAGTCACCAACTTCTGTAATCTTTTCTCAGTAATTCTGAACTGTGAGTAGGGATAAGCACAGTGTTTTAAGATAAAATGTGAAATGAACCAAATCTGTGTCCAAATCTTGAACTGCATCCAAACTTTTTTTTAAGGATTAAAATATTTATTTACTTTTCCCACCCCACCCTGTTACATTACCGATATAGCCAGGAGGTACAGAAAGTGCTTCAGTAATGCAAAAATATCTATTCTTTGCTTAGTGAAATTAGAAAGGACTGGAAATCTTCCAAGAGAGCTTATTCCTAACCGATTTCTAGATCAAATTGCTTTGGACAAGCTTCAGATAAGCATGCACATTTTTGGACAAGTTTTGACTGCAGATAAACACCTTTTCTTTTGAGCCTGGCATAGAGAATATGACATCATTTGGCCCAGAGAATTAATTTTAACATGGTACTTTTAATTCTAACTACCATGTAATTTCATTGGGGTAAGGCTATACCGCTGGGCAAATCATCAGAACAATTTTTACTTTGGAATTCTGTTGTTGCCTTGGGCACATAGACCTGTGGTGTGGACAGTGAGACAAAGGAAGAAAGGAAAGTGTCTTTGCTAACTGCAGTTTAGAGGGCAGCTGGAAATGAGATCTTTCGATCTCCTGTTCCAGAAGGTTGTAACAACAAAAACTGGAACGTTTCTTTCAGCAGTCTTATATTACTAAGCCCATGTCACAGTTATTTCAAATTTGTTGCTTTCTCCCTTCTCCATCTTCTAATTCCCTATAATTCATTTCCCTAGATAATCTGGCACTAGAAAGCCCTGGCAGCTTCCATTTAAAGTTAGGCATTATGCGGCATTTGTTTATCCAAATGACTCTATGAAACCTTTTGATGTTTGCCCATTGAGACTGGGCTGAGAAAGGCAGCTGTGGTCTTCCAAAATCCATCATCCTAGTGAAAATTTTTTATTCTTTTGTGCGAACCTGCAGTAAAATAGGCAATCACTTTTTTTGGTAGCCTGTATGGAATATTAGGATGTTATTTGCTGGGGTTCCATAGTGTATTTCTCCACTTTTGAGCTTTTAAGAATTACCATGCCATTACTTGTCAGCAATGAAGCTACAGGTTCTGACCTTGCCAGGACTATAGCACTGTGGCAGTTATACCATAATTACAGTTGCATTAAGAACTTCATGTTTTGTTCTGCAAAAGGTCTCACATTTCTTTAGTACAATGGTATGACTGCAGCTATAGTCCAAACTTGCATATATCATTGCTTCCATAACAAGGATTCCTAGGTTATGTCTATACTGACGGTGGCAAAGTTGCTGCTGTCAGGTCGATCTTTCTGGATCGATTGAGCGGTCAGTGTAGACCCACTCAATCGATCAGGAAGTCGACACAGGAAATCCATCCCCTCAAGTTGCATAGCGCTGCACTGACAGGAACATGGTTCCCATCGGTGCAGTGCAGTGAAGATGGCGCACAGAAAGGAAGCACAGCAGTCATCAGGAGTTACTCAAGCTACTCTGCGTAGCTTGTGTAACTCCCGTCGACTGCCGCCAAATTTCCAAGTAAGTGTTGACCCAGGCCTAGAATACCATTGTTAAATAAACGTATAGCGTAGGGGTTTTTTTTTTTAATAGTTAAAGGCAAATTTTGCATCAGTCTGAAGCTGTTGAATTTTATGACATGACAGAGAGACTCATTCATCAAGTTTCAAGTTCTCTGTTGTTCGAGGGAAAGTTTCCCGAGTTGGAAAAGAGAAGACCAAGAGTTCAGATCCTCATGTAATTAACTACCTTTATTGTTGACTAAGACCATAAAACCCTAACCTACCAGACAGTTAAGAAAGAGCCGCTGAACCTTTTTAAATATTAAAGGCAAATTTATTTTCTGAAGCTGCTGAAATTTAATTTGATTTATCAGAAAGACAAACTGATAGTCTCCTCAAATATTCCCTAAGCATAAGAGAAAGTTCCCTGAGCTGGAAAAAGAAGAAACCAAGTGTACTAATCCACATGTAATTAAGTACCCTTTTATGGTGCTGATAGATAAGGTGATATTAAGAAATTTAATTTTGACAAGGATAGATTTTTGACTATTTTCTGTTCTTGAATAAGTCTCAGTAAAATGAAAAATAGATTATAATCTTTGTTTCATCTTGGATTCTTTGTATTGGTTGAATTTGAAGTTCTGGGAAGTTTATAATAAGATGCTAAAATGGATGTTTGGGAGTTCTTTGTGGGGTGTGTTTTTTGAGTTGAAAAGTGGCCTGTTTGCTCTTTTTGTTTGTGGTGTGAGTGGGGTTTTTTCTTTTGTTGGCATATTACATAACTACAAAGTTTATAGTGTTTTCCCAAGAACGTTTGACTTAAACAAAACAAAATCTGTGAGTGATTTGTTTTGTTGCTAATTAAGATTGTCTGGCGAATATATATATTGACTGTAAAAAAATGAGTTATTGACGCAAATTCTCTTCGGTGGCTTAAATACCCAAAGTTGGTGCAGAAGGGGTTCGTGTTAAATGATCTGAGGAGGTTTGCCTTAAGGAGTTTGGAAAAGGAAGAGGGTGATTACTTTTGAAAGTTTGGAGTATGCTGTCATATGTCTGACCAAAGTAATGAGACAAATTAGGCATAGAGTGGTAGTGGTGGACAAATAGCCCATTGATCTGATATGTATAATAGTTGGATTTGGAGGGGATAGGAAAGAGAAAATAGCTGGACTTTCAAATTGGAATATCATCCAACCCTGATTACCCTCTGTCCCAGATCTTAAGAGAATGTCCAAAAGACCTGTTGCCCACCTGGGCCAGAATTGAGGGGGAGCCAGGAGCCATGCCTCCCCATCTTTTAAACGTGGAATGACCATGGCCCCCACTTTTAAACAGAAGAAACATATATACTCTCTGCAGGATATTAAAGTAGTATTTTAATTCCTCCACCACTTTGGCCTTCACCCCTTTCCCCCACTTCTACAAAGGTTCCGGTGTCCTTGCGTGTTGCCCCCATCTGCTCTTGGGCTGCAATAATGGTGGAACAGCTGATATTACTATAATATTTATAAAATAACGTACATTGTGCTGGGTTCTATACATTCTATAGGTATGAATACAAGGTTCCTGCCCTGAAGAGTTTACAGACTATTCACAAACAAACGGCTTAAATTCTTACAGAGTATTTCCCAGAGCCCCCCACATCCCATCCCCCCATGCTATTAAAAACTCTAGGGGATTGAAAATATTTACCGAACTTCTGCTCCAGACAGCTCTGACTGAATTTAGACCTGAAAACAAATAACGCAGGAAAGAGATGGGGATGAGACAGAAATCGATGTGTTTTGAGCACTGAAGTTCAGCACGTCTTGTGAATGTCACTATTTTTTTAAAAGAAGGGTTTGGCTTGATAACACCTTGACAAGGAGAGACTAGAAGCTTATGTAAGAAGTGTTTTGAAGAAGGAACTGGAGGAAAAAAATCAAATTGTGTTCGGGGAAGGGGATTCAAATGCAGTGGAATGCATGGGAGAAGGCAGGAAGAATAAAAGAGCTGGTAAACTCAGGCTATGTCTACATTACAGCTTATGTCAGCATAATTTATACCACTCAGGGGGGTGAATAAATCACCTCCTCATCAACATAAATTACAGTGACATAAGTGCTGGTGTGGACAGGGCTATGTTGGCGGGAGAAGCATCTTCACCAGACGCGCTCCAGCTGCGCCGCTACAATGCTGTATGTGTAGACAAGCCGTCACTCACATTCTCCTTCTGTGATCTTCTGGCACTTGCCTACTTGTCTGCATCCCCATGTTGCAACAGCAGGACTAGAAATGGAACAGAGGGTCAAGACACAAGGGTGGTGATAAATGAATGCTTCATTTCCTGTTAATAAAGGTCTTTTGTATGGAATTACAAAAGAACCTATACAGGCCTATTTAATTTAGCATCTCTCAGCCCCCATACCAACCTTTCCCCCACCATGATCCACGTTACAACAGAATGCAATCATGTTTAACACGTGTTAACGGTTTTGGGAGGGAATTAATAACAAGATTCAACTTATGACAAAATGCTGGCTTCCTGGATATCCCCGATGTGCGTATTTAGTGCATTAGTAAAGGATTTTCATTTTAAACAGAACAACTAATTACCTTATTTTTTATTGTCAACACTAGACTTTATCTTGCACATTACTGCATATGTGACTCCTCTTCCTCTGGAATTTTGGTATTGTAAAATATGGATTGTCTTTGTAATGGAAAAGCTTTCACACCAAGTATGGACACAAGAGAAGAGACTAAAAGAGGATAGATATTTAGACATTTGGTCACCCTTTGTAGCATACTCAGAGGAGGAGGGCTTCCCAGTCAGCAAGCCAGCATCTTTAGCCAGGTTCTTTACTTATTTAGCATCAGGTTAATATTCAATGTGTGGTGTAGCATGTTATTGTTCTATTGTAACTTTGCCTTAATAAAAAGTTTATTTTATAAAGATTCATGACCCCCCCTCCTATCTAGTCATAAAGAAAGGAAAGATGGTCATCACCCACTGAACGCTTTTCTGAGACTCCCAGGTTTTAAATCCATGCTCCACTCTAACAACACTTCATCCTCCCCCTTTGAGAAATGGGAAATGTGGTAGATGATTCATTACATTTTTCAAAAACAGCATCACAAATTATGAACAGGCAGCAAACCTTTGTCACATAGCACATATCCACCACATTTACAACAGAAATACCATCTATTGGGATTTCCTAACGTTTTTTGTGTTGGAATTCCCAGTTCGAACTTTGTGCTAATAGATTTTGCAGTGAATTTTGAGTCTTGATAAGAGAAAAAATGTAGGTATTTATTAGATGTTCCATTTGAAATGGAGGTAATGAGACATTCCACAGTTGCCAACCTTGCATTTTAGTTTTTACTGACATGAAGATCTGAAGTTGATTTTTTTTTTTACTAACATGGTAAACTTTTTACTGACATCACTAAAAATATCATAAACAATACAATAATGTCACAAAAGTATGTACCCATGCACAATATTCTATACACAGGAATTCGGAATTACGCAATTGTTTTAGCTGCAGTTAATTGATCAATCGGATTCTCTGGACATGTTCAAGAATAGAAAACAGGAAATTGATAAAGGCATGGTCAGTATAGTTTTATGATACAAGAAATGATTCTGAACGATGATAATCAATGTCAAATTACAATACATTTTATTTCTACCCAATTTTATGGACATTTTCATTCATTTACAGATTTACGGACAGTATTAAAATTGCACATATTGTACACATTTTTTTACTGACTGTCTGTAAATTTAAGGACAGTTGGCAACCCTTGTGCTCTTACTGCAAATGTATTCATGTAATAACTGTCTGTACCCGCTACAGTCTTTTACTTGCGTGCTCTTCAGTATTATTGAAATTTTCATAACTGATCTGTTCTATTACTAGGAGACCATGTCATCCCGCTCTTTATGCCACAGTGCGGTGAGTGTAGCTTTTGCGTAAGCTCCAAGGGCAATCTGTGCCTTAATAATGAGTGAGTTTCATTGATTGTTATCCTAAGTAATTTGATATTATACATACAAAACTAATCACATTTACAATATCTAATTTACCCTTAATTCTGGGTGTCTTTTGAATAGTCTTCGTCCAGCCCGTGGATTAATGATGGATGGCACTAGTAGGTTTACCTGTAAAGGAAAACAGATACATCATTTCATTACAACAAGCACCTTCACTGAATACACAGTGGTGCACGAGACAGCAGTTGCCAAAATTGATGCAGTTGCTCCTCTGGAAAAAGTGTGTCTGATCGGCTGTGGATTTTCCACCGGTTATGGGGCTGCCATCAATACTGCCAAGGTGAGGATTATAGTGTGTGTTCAAAGAACAAACTCTGTTATTGGGGTAGTGATGATTATTTGTGTGGTCTAGTAAAGAGGGCATCAGCCTGAGAGTCAGGAGCGCTGTTTGACCATGGGCAAGAAATATCACATCTCTGTGCTTCCCTCAATTTCCCCATTGGTAAGGCGCTGAGTTCTGCAGATGAAAACTATATACAAAAGCTAAGTATTTACCATCACGGACAATATTTTCTCTGTTGGTTTCTTAGTTTTTATTTATTTAGCTCATTTTAGGCTCATTTTTAGAATTAAGTAATCTTGCATTTACTGAATTGCAAACAAAGGTTTTCTTTAATTTATATTTAATAAATAAAGGCCGGCTATGAAATCATTCGTTCCCTGTAAGCATGGAGTTCTTTAGAACTTGACAGATTTCTGTGGAAACAGCTTTCAGCCTGCAAAATTGGGCCAGTTCAGGTTTCTTTTTTGAATGTATTTAATGAAAACTCGAGAGAGGCTCCAGCCACAGCCATGGATGTGAACAACCTCTAAAGTTTACATGGAGGATTCAGAATCCAAATCCACATGAGAGCTGAATTTTACAGCTGGCCTCGTCTCCAGAATAGACTGAGCCCAAAGTCCTGATTTGAACTCCCCCAAACTCGGGGTGGCATGAGCAATCTGGATCTAAAACCACATTTTGTGACGTGGGAACATTTCTAATAAAAACTTATTCTCAAATGTAGGCTTTGGTAGGTTTTATCCAGTTCTAATCCAATAATGGAAACCTTTACTTTGCATAGCAAAAACTCCTTCAATCAATTTACAGGTGTAGTATCCGATACAAGCAGTGTCTAACATGAAAATATGTACAAGATAACTAACGCAGCTGAATCACTACACATCACTGGAATTCTAAGAGAGTCCCATGTTCTTGTGATTATGCAGGTAGAACGTGGTTCATCTTGTGCCGTCTTTGGTTTGGGAGGAGTTGGCCTCTCCGTTGTCATGGGCTGTAAAGCAGCTGGGGCTTCCCGGATCATTGGGGTTGACATCAACAAAGACAAATTTGCCAAGGCTAAAGAGCTAGGAGCCACCGAGTGCATCAACCCTCAGGACTTCAAAAAGCCCATTGAAGAGGTGCTGAAGGAGCTGACCGGTACTGGTGTGGACTACTCCTTTGAAGTCGTTGGACACACTGATACCATGGTATGTGACCAACAGATGTAAGATGTTGTTCACCAACTCATGTCCGGAGGCTAGTGCAGTATTAACCGAGAGTTGCTTATCTAGTGTCTTGACCCAGTCTCAGGTGCTCAGTGTCTCCTTCAAGGTGTTAAGTGGAAATTCAAAATCATCGAAGCCACATGCCTGACACTGATATCCTGGGGTGGAGCAGGGAGCTCGGTAGAAACTTTGAAAAAATATATACCGTCCCCTATGCTGGCTATGTTCAGCTTGGAGGTAGAAAACTCTGAGAGCCTTATTCTCCTGTTTTAGGGCATGTAATTCCATTGATCTCTATTGAAATCAATTGAGTTATGCTCCTGTAAGACTGGTATAACTGAGTGGAGGATCAGAACTAAGATCGCATTCACAGAGATTTCTTTGCTTTCTTCCGTTCGAGGGTAGGACAGTATTTTTCCCCCCTCACCCAAGGAAGCAGCATTGGGGTTCACCCCCAATCCAGCAACTCTTCCCTATCTGCAGAAGCATGAAGGCATCTGCACAAAAACATTGTACCACCACAGCAGCACCTGGAGGCCAGGACCCATGCTGCCAGAGAATAGCCTTGTTATCCAGAAACCCCTTACAGGAGGTGTTCAAGAGCACAGAGGGGTAAAGTAAGTAAGATAATGCTGACAGGATCAGCATCAGCCTTGACTTACCCTTTAGAGCCGCAAAAACTTCGGGGAGGGGACAGTGCCTGAAAGAGCAGGCCGATAGACTCCTTCTAGCCATGGATCCCAGTCTACCCATATTCTTCATGGAGAGGCCTTGACAGGTTGGGTAATGGTGATGAATGATGCCAAAGAGACAGCACTACCCTCTTTGACTCCCTTTACCTATCATCATTTGTTTCTACCAGGCTTTTTGTCCCACCTCAGTTCAAGATGACAAATGGCCACAATATTTATTTTATTTATTCTCATTGATACCAAAGGGACTTGACAATATTTTCAGTCACACAAATAATTAACAGCCCAGAGTGCAAAGTATTTCATAACATAGCTTGTAGACAACTCTCTTTGTCTGATTATAGGGTATTTCTTTGTTTTAAATCAGACAGCTGCCCTGGCGTCCTGCAACATGAACTATGGAACCAGTGTGATTGTGGGAGTGCCTCCTTCATTATCACAAATCTCCTACAATCCTATGATGCTCTTCACTGGACGCACCTGGAAAGGGTCTCTTTTTGGAGGTATGGACATGAGAAGTAACTAAACTCTTGTGTGTCTTTGTGAAAGTCACAGAATCTTGGAACAAATTTTTCAAATTTGGGTGCCATAATTAGGTGCCTAAACCCATATTCAGACTCCTGAATAAAGGAACTGGTTTTCAAAGATGGTGAACACTATTCTGCTGATCAGGGAATATCTTGGGCCCAAAAAGACGAAGACAATGAACCCTTGTTCACTGATACAACTTTAAGCAGTTAAGTAAGTGGGACTTGGGGTTTCAGGTCAAGTTATCACTGGTTTGTTCCCACTGTACCAAACACTGTTAAAAACCTTTTAAACTTTTCTTAAAGACACAGAAAACAAAGGAAAAACTGTTAAAGCTTTTGAAAGGTGAAGTATTAAGTAAAGCTTTCATTTTAACAATATTCCTTATTCCTTCTCCCTGTAGCCATATAAAGCCTTTTATAGGGATAAACACCTGCTTAATGTCTTTTTGATGGCTTAAATGTGGTGTTAACTGTCCTTTGGGTTGGGGAGAGGGGAGAATTTAGATGGTCTTGAGAAGTTGTTGAAGTCCAATCCTGTTTTCTTTAAGACAAAATAAGACAAGCACACACAAAAGGGGGAAGAAAAGGATTACAAAGATTTTTTTAAAATGCAGTTTTTGTGTCTGGTGCTGTCTTTCACATGCCGTCTTGCTGCCGTAGAAAAAGTGGGCAACTTTATTTATGAGCTACTTTAAGACCTGGCAAAGTTTTACCCCCGTCAGGTTGTTAGAGGAGTTGCTTTTACATGCCTTTGGTCATATAAGCCCACAGCAACGTTAAGATGGAGTTGTCTTGGCAGCTAAGCCAGACTTACTGGACAAAAGACAAAAGCAGAGAGATAGGAAAGAGGAGAAATCAGGTGTGGAACAAAAACAAAAGATGAGGGAAAAGGAGGAACCCTAGGCTCACATTCCAGGTGTTGTTCAGGATTTAGATGAAGTCTGTGAGGGTGGCATTGTCATCTGGTTTCTTCTCTCTAGCCTGGCCTGCCTGATCAACATGCCTTTTAAGATCAGGATATGAAGGCCCAACAGTGGATGGCCCCAGGAGATGGTGGGGGTGCCAGTCATTATGCTAAACCTTGCTTCTTCGATCCTACCCATCCCCCTGCTCCTGGTTAGTGACCTGCAGACAAACAGTGTCCAAGAAAGGGTGACCACCTCATCCTGTTTAAATTATCAGCTAAAACATATTTTAGTGACTTCAACTATTAACATTTTCTCCCATTTCTAGAACCTTTCTGTTTGCTGTCCTGTCAACCCATGACTTCACCAGGAGCCTTGCAGACTCTTAATTGCAGGGTTCAGGGTTTGGTTTTGGTTTTTACTTAATCCAGTTTGTACTACTTTACTTATCTCCCACTTTTTTTTAGAAACAATTTTATTAACAGGCTGAGCTGGATTTTTGTTACATTGGACAACTTAGAATATAGGCCTCTGCACAACAGTATTTCTAGCTCCCACTGACTTCAGACAGTGATAAAGGTCAGGAAATTCAAGCTGTTAAATTGCCCAAAGCACTTTATTACTAATTTCAATCAGTTTTGTTCTTTACAGTGATCCAGGTAACAATGAACTCATCCAAACAGCTCAGTTAGTTGTGATCCGTTAGAACACACTTTTTTAATCTTCTGTTTTACATGTATTTTCCACTGGTTCCTTATTTGTTTCCTCACAAACTCTGAAGTACCAGTTTTATTGTCTGTTTACAGTCAGACATGGGAGGGAGCAAGCTGATTCTCATCCTCATTTTATGACTTTGTTTTTGATTTCAAAACAGTTCTGACCATGAGATTTTTGCGAAAATCATGCCACTAGAAATAAGATCTAGGTTGCCTAAAAACTGACTTGGGCCCAGATCCTCTCTGGGAGTTAGGCACCTAAATACCTTAAGGATCTGGACATTGGGTCCCTCATTTAGGCACCCATGATTGAAATAACTCTTACAGAAAGTCATGTAGAAAATTAAAAATCAGTTCTAACTTGTCACAACACAATTACCTATTTGGAGTGATCCAGGTTAAAATGAATTGAAGTGTAAAGTAAGTTCCTAGAACTTTAATGACCACTTTCAAATAACAGCACAGGATTTCTCTCATCTTCCATTTCTTCCAGAGTATTTAAAAGATATGTGAAAAAAGAATTATAAGTAAATGGCACACTTTGAATTCTAAGCACACTCTGAGGTTCTGAAATATGATAGGGTACACAGGGCATTTGGTGCCTCTTGGAAGGGGCTCTGCAGCTCTGGTACATCCCACTTCAGTGATGCCTGTAGGAAATTATAAAATCCAATTTTCTGTTTAACAAATCCACTTCCATTTATTGCCTAGTAATTTGCTATTCTCATTTCTGTATATGTGTTTGCAAATGTTAGCGGTACAAGGTTAGTTTGGGTAGCTAGTGTAAGTCACATGGAATGATAGTGAGTGGGGAAGAATTGCAAGGCAGTAAAGGAACTGGTTGGAGTCGATAAAGAATAATTTGCAGACATTCTAACATTTGGATTTGTTTAAACCTGTAGAATACTTGTAAAGAAAGTGTTAAATTAGGTTTAATGTGCTAGCTTGATTCCACTGAAACATACTTTCAATTTAATATCTTAATAGGACTGCCTTTCTAACAATGCTTTTGTTTGCACATAGCATTCAATGGGTAATTGTACTTTGACAAGTGCAAACAAAGTCATGATTGATGCATTGCTCTGCTAAAAAGCTTATCTATTATTTTAAGTCTTCAGGGCTTTCAAACATCTTATCATAGAAGATTAGGGTTGTACGGGACCTCCGGAGGTCATCTCGTCCACCGCCCTGCTCAAAGCAGTACATGGGATTCTTCTGTCCTAAGTGCAGGACTCTGCACTTGTCCTTGTTGAACCGCATCAAATTTCTTTTGTCCCAATTCTCTAATTTGTCTTGGTCACTCTGTATCCTATCCCTGCCATCAAGCGTATCTACCATTCCCCCCAGCTTAGTGTCATCTGCAAACTTGCTGAGGGTGCAATGCACTCCCTCCTCCAGATCATTAATGAAGATGTTGAACAAAACCGGCCCCAGCACTGAATCCTGTGGCACTCTGCTTGTTACCGGCTGCCAACTAGACATCGAGTCATTGGTCACTACCCATTGTGCCTGATGATCTAGCCAGCTTTCTATCCATCTTATAGTCCATTCATCCAACCCATATTTCTTTAACTCACTGATAAGAATACTGTGGGAGACCATATCAAAAGCTTTGCTAAAGTCAAGGTATATCATGTCCAACACTTTCCCCAGATCCACAGAGTCAGTCAGTTCATCATAGAAGACAATCAGGTTGCTCAGGCGTGACTTACCCTTGGTGAATCCACGCCAACTGCTCCTGATCACCTTCCTCTCTTCCAAGTGCCTTAAAACGGATTCCTTGATTTTTCTGGGGACCGAGGTGAGGCTGACCAATCTGTAGTTTCCTTGGATTCCCCTCCCCTTTTTTGAAGATGGGCACTATATTCACTATTTCCAATCATCTTCACCAGCATTTAATTATTTTTATACGTTTCTGATTTCAGTGGCAATATGCTGACTGTACGTTATCTATCTTCTGTCTTTCAGGATGGAAGAGCAAAGATTCTGTCCCTAAACTAGTTGCAGACTACATGGGGAAAAAATTCAACCTGGATGCATTAATAACCCACACTTTGCCTTTTGATAAAATCAACGAAGGATTTGAACTACTGCGGACAGGGAAGAGGTGAGATTCATTTATTTATTTATCTTATTTGTAAATACCATTTCTATGAAAAATTCACTGTAACACAGTGCAGATATGGAATTTGGTTTAATAACTAAATAAAAAAAGCAGAGCACTGACAAGAGTGGACTTTGAGAATTTAACTCTGTCCTCACCACATTCCTCCACCGTCAAAGATGGATGTTAGCACCACTGTACTGTAAAGTCGAAAGACAAATGTTAATCCCAGGTTCTTGATCTTGGAATTGTACCTCAGGTTATCTTCTGTACTCTGTACATTTCCGTTCATTGCAAAAAAGTCTAATCAGAGGCCATTTTTAGTTTTTAACTTTTTAAATCATGCTCTGTTATTGGAGGCCCTCAATTTTTTGGTAAGTGACTTATTATGTTCCAGCAAGTATTTTATGTTCCCCAAAAGAAGGGGTCATGATCCATCATTGTTCCTTAACAATACAAAGCAACAAACAAAACTCTCCTTCTGCTGGAAGTGAACTTAAATCACTATTTCATTTAAAATTCTGTCTTAGTAAGCATATATGGGGCTTCTGCTGGCTTCAAGGGTCCTTGGAAAAGAAGAAAAGCAGTGACAAAATTTCATATTTCTAAAGTGAGAGTTTACAGGTTCTAATATATTTAATCTGACTAACGTCATGAAAATTATAAACTCATGCTGCATTTTCATGGGAGATGTAATCAGAATCACTGTTTGCCAGCAGGCTTTGGTGAGATTCACCATGGAAACAAGTGGAAAGTTCCCATTTGTATGGGAGAGAAACAAAGTTGGTAACATTTACATCTTAATATGACTAGAGCCTCCCCTTTTTCAAGCGTCTAAGATATGTCTGCAAATCATACACATTTTGAGAATTAGGTCCAAATTCTGGTTTTAGGTGATGTGAGTCCCTTCTAGCTCCACTGAAGTAAGTGGAGTTATTCTGGACTTACACCTGTGTAACAGAGGAAAAACATTTGGCCCTTCACCCTTGAGCTTTATTCGAAGGAGTTTCTAGCTGCAAAGCACTTAATTTTTGGTTTTGCACTGTGCGTATTTTATGTATTATGTAAATGCTTGTTTTCAAATTCTAAGTCTTTGTGTGGTGGGATAAATAAGAGTATAGCATTAACAATAAAGTTAGGCTCACTGAATTTTGACAATCATTTTCAGGAAGGGGTAAGATTCAGTTGAGCAGTTACTGAATTGTTTTAAAATAATTATTAATTATTAAAGTCATGCTGAATTATTACAGTGAGCAACTTATCTTTACAGAACATAAATGGGAGCCAGAAATAGGGCAATAGCCAGTGTTAGGCCTATATTGTTCTTTCTCAAAATGTGTTAGGGCTATTTTAGCCAAAGTTTAATTAGATATTGAAGTTATTTTATCTTCAAACACTAAATGGAATTACTTCCATATCTTGTTGCATCCATCTGCGTTTCCTTTTCCCTAGTCCATCTAGTGACTCACTTTTTTAAAATGAAAGCTGAGACTGAAGAACAATTGAGATCTGTCTGCGTCCTATTGGCTAGTCCTTTGCCTCTCCCGGGAGGATGTGCCCTACACTTTGGGGAAGACTGCTTTAGAGGGAGCATGTAGTGTAAAACCAGATTGGATTTCAATTTGAGAAGTGATAGAGAAAGTAGAACTTACCCTATTTAGTCTGGTTGAATGTTTAGATGGTAGGATAATATCCAGTCATGACATGAAAGCAAAAGGATTGCATCTCAGGATTTGGTTAGGGAGGTCTACAATAATGACAAAACAGTTCCTCCTAAAAGGAAGCCACATAGTTAGTATAAGGTATGCACAAGTGATACAGCACTAGGAAATTCACTCTTGGGAACAGTCGTGAACTGGAAAGGGAATTACTAGATGACCTCATGGGGCTTTTCCATCTCTAAATTCTGTGATTAATGGCCAAAGCACTGATGGGCTCATGAGTGAAATATATGGCACAACAATATCCAGAAGGGGCAGATGTGACTTGAGAAAGGAATGCATCCTTATGCATTTCTATTCAGCTAAATTTGCAATCAGTTCTTTTGTAGTTCAGCCAATAGGGTGTTGGTAGGAGTATAATGGAGGATGATCTTATCCCGAATCTTTTGAAAGTCCCATGTTGACGTTTGGAACATGGATTGCCAATCATTAACCTGTCATTTTCTATTTCAGTATCCGCACTGTCCTGAAGTATTAGAATCCCTGAATGCTAGGAGGCATGTGGATTATCAACAGCATGACACATCTCATCCAAAATCTCCTCCCTGCAATTTCCATAGCATATAATCACAAAACAAAGTGTGGAAAGTCTTGCATTATTCTTTGCTACTAACAGCTGAGTAAAATGGATCAAAGTAAAGCTGGAGTGATCTGGATAGATTTTGATTAATAAGAAAGCATCTTTCTAAACACAGAATTTGAAATACGAACTCTTGTTTGGAGGTCTTTTAAATAGAGAAAGGCATATAGGAAGGAAATCGATCAATTTCCTACCAGGATATCCTACGAAGGCCTCTCTATTGGTGATTTCTTTAAATCCTTTACACTCTTGCCCCTTTCTGCACGGAGTCCTAACTGTTTAATTAGTATAATTATAAGCAAATGAGATTTGTGAAATGCCTTGATTCTTTTTTGTTTTAATTGTTGCACAACCTGATTATATATGAAGTGAGAGAGAAATGTTTCCTTAGGTCTCTTTCTAGTATCCTGGGAGGTGCTAATTTTTCATCAGTTATGGTCCTTTATCCATCTTGGAACAATCTGGTTTTCTGAATATCCAGAAGAAGAAAGTTATTGTAAAACCCTCAAGGAACAGGTGATGCTAGAGATTAAATCTTTCAATATGTTACATAATATTCAACAGTGTTGTGAAAGAATTTGCAATGTATGGCATTAATTAGCATGATATTAGAGAGCTCTTTTACTTACTGATGTACCAACTAGTTCCGATTTAAGTATATTATAATTTATGCATCGTTATATCTTGTCATTAGTTTTTTTAAATTCTCAGAAACCTGCAAGATGCTATGCCTCTGAAAGATGGAGTCCTAAAATCTTTCCAAGTTTATTCAAATATAAGTGTTTTAATTTCTCCATTTTTCTTCCTCCGAACTCCCAACCTTCTCCTTCCGTGTATGGTCACTCAGCTAGGTAGAAAGGTTTGTAGTGTTTGAAGATGCCAACAACCAAACACTGAATGCCTGAACTGTCAGCGCCAATAGATGATATGTAACTGAGTCACAAATCTAAATAAATGCACTAGGGGTGCTTTACCACTGCACATATTGCTCATTTTGCAATTTCAACTTTTATAATTCTGAAATCAATGTATGTTAATAAAAAAAATCCAGACCATTTATATGCATCTTGTACTCCTGCTTGCTTAAATTAGTTGTTGTGTTGATCTGGGAGGAATGTAGTTTTGGACATTGGTCCAGTTTGTTTTTATCCAGAAAACTTGTACTTGGAAATTAATTAAAGCAAATACATCAAAATTTGCATCATTACATAATTACAATGTTTCTATTAAACGCCACATAGTTTTTTGCACCGTTTACAGCATCAGATGTGAATTCTTACCTCTTTTTATAAAAAAGCAAATGTGGATAAAAGGGAAAACAGATAGAGCAATATGGCTGCAGTCTGAGAGATTGTGCAGCTTGTAAATGATGGAATTCTTGTTATCTGTTACCACTTACAACAATGGAATTCAGATTAGAACTCAATTTCAGACACTATCTGTAAGAATTTTTGTTTCTTATTTAAGCCAGTAGACATTCAGAATGATCACATGAAGAGTGGGTGATGTTAGGATATTTGAGTTGTAAAGAGTGTGAATTGAGGTTATTCTGGATGTTAATGTATTCTTAACTCATGACATCCTTGATCTGTGTTGGTTCTGTCAATACAAAATATTCTTGAGCACACATAACGCTGTTAATGATTTATTGTGGACAAGTTAATATATATACATTTCAAATTTTAAACAGTAATGATTGATTAAAACCAGCTTATTCAGAGTTTGAAGAACTAGACTTTACATGTTTGCTATCATTTCACTATTTAGGGTTAGTGTGTACTTTGCTCAGAAAATGTACCTAATTATTCTATGGGTCATGAAACTCTTTTTCAACCCTGCGTAAGTAGCTAATTAGCTGCTACTGTATCCTACTCTCCTCTTTACCCATGAATGGGGCTAGCAGAGGCAAGAAGGGCTCATTTCAATTTAGTTTAGAGGGCTGGGGAGGAGGGAAGGTCGGGCGGGCAGGGAGGGTATCATTTCCAAGGTGCTTTGAGGTTTTTGATGCTCCACAATGACATCAGAGCCATTCCATAGAGAATATGACAATACTCTCATGAAGGCTGGGCAGGGTGGTGATACCATTCAAACTGTAGGTGCTCCGTATTCCAAAGGCAGTATGTGAAATACTACGATCCTTCCCACTACCTGTCGTCTCTCCCGCCCAGCTGCATGGAATGTCTCTCTTTGTTCTAGTCTGCCAAGCGACTAACCTCTCATTTTTCAAATCCTTTCTTAAAGTAGATTATTTGCAATGCCTAGAAGACTTGAGTCAGAAACAATATTTATTATTTTATTTCTAAAGCCCTTTTAAGTGAGTTACCTAGGGATGTACACACTAGCAAAAAAGGTGTGTTTCACAACATTATTGCTAACATGGTTTATAATCCTACTGTAAACAGAGCAAGTTATAGTTGTATCTTGATTTAGCTGGTCAAGGTGAAACCTAGGCTCTCCCCAAGGTTCACCTCAGCTAGCTAAACCGAGTTATGAGTTTAACTTTTCCTAATGCAGTTAGAGGCCTACATGTGGTCATGCCTAAACTGAGTTATCACATGATCCTGATGCTGTTGTCCATGTCCTTCACTCGTTTGTTGCCTCACTTGATATACAGGATCGCCAATGCCAAGCATTCAAAAATTAATGAGTCAAGCCTAAGAAAACCATGCCACTTTTTTCCAAATAATACATTCCTGGTTCTTTTTATTTGCCTTCTGGTTTCTGAACCTTTAGGGTACATTTGATCATTATGACAGGGTGCTGAGCAAGAACTGCTAAGTCAGCCCCTTGTCAAGCCAGCTCCCATTTAGGGAGGTAAATTGGAGCAGGCTGGAGAAAACCAGCACCTAATTAGAGAACCAGAGACAGCTGCCAGTCCAATTAGTTGGGGGCTGCATAAAGGGCTGAGAGGAAGGAAGCCTGGGGGTGGAAGCAGAGCGATAGCTCTTCCCTCCAGGGTGCAGATGCTGGAAGGCAAGCTGTGTATGGGAAAAGGTGGTGGGAGCACAACCTGTAAATAAATCTGCACCAGTGGTTACTGAACCCTAGAGTCTCTGAGTGACTTTGTGAGCACCGCAAAAGCAGGACAAGGTCAGTGATGCTCTCTTACAAGCATGTTTTCAAGCTTTTCTCCATGACATTAGGGCTAGAAATGTACTTTTTACTTTTTTTTTTTTCTTTAAACGAAAGCTGATGTGACTCCATGAATTAGGGCTTTATGAAAAACATCAAATATCATTGTGTGTCTAAAACTAAAATGAGCTCTTCTGAGCAGGGATTGTGACTTTCTAATGGTCTTAAGCCCCACCCAAATTTTTAGTGTTGTAAAAGTAAAAACATAACAGAAAGCCTGACTAGTGACCCTGGGCCAGGTGCATGGATCCTAACGGGAAGAAAGCAGATTCAAGTGACAGAGTAAATATTTTCTTTG
Organism: Emydura macquarii macquarii; assembly: GCF_026122565.2. Classification (NCBI taxonomy): domain Eukaryota; kingdom Metazoa; phylum Chordata; order Testudines; family Chelidae; genus Emydura; species Emydura macquarii. The sequence continues at coordinate 33,463 of NW_027133011.1, read as the reverse complement.
GCCTTGTCTACACTAGAAAAATTTGTTGACAGAAGATATGTCGACTTTCAGCCACCTCTATAATTACAGCAGTGGCTGATGTCCACATGGCTCTGCTTGGATCAGTGGAATGCATCCTCACCAGGAGCACTTCCACCCACCCACGAGGGGCAGTGTGGGGAGCTGAGAGCCCCATCTGTCAAGACCTAGCTGGGAGCCCATAGGCTCCATGGTTCCCTGTGGACTGCCCCTCAGCCCACTCCCCACTCCCAGAGGGGAGCCAGGGCAGCTGTGCAGGGACTTCTCCCTTCCCCAGCCCCACCCAGGAGCCTGGCTGCAGCCACCCACGTGTCGCTTGCAACAGCCTGCAGCTTGCCTGGTTTTGACTTGCAGCCGGGAGCCGAGAACCAACTGTCCCGGGCTTGCAGCAGCCAGGGTTTCTAGCCCTGTTCCCAGCCACTTTGTGGTGAAATTGACAAGAATGACAGCCCCTCCGTCGCTGTGAGGGGACGCAGCGTCTATGCTGACACTGCGTCACCCTAGCTCTGCTGACAAAAGCCCTACACCGCTCGTCGAGGTGGTTTTATTTTGCCCAAAAAACAGGGCAGTTTTGTTGGCGGGCAGGGGTGTGATTGTGGCATGTACACCAGCACTGTTTTGTCGACAAAACTCTGTAGACAAGGCCTTTCTTTCTTTAAAAGAGAAACGTAACCGAGAAGCCACTTCAGACAAGAACTTGAATTGTTTAGACTGGTCTGCAAGCAATTATGGCATTACAGCCATTTATCCCAAATTGTAAATGTTCCAAAAGATTATTTGTGAGGGTTGCATAACAGCTTTAACAGCACTATTGCAAGCTCTAGTGATTTTTTTTTTTTTTTGGGTGAGTTCACAATATTGAGTGTTTTTCTTAAATCCCCAGTGCCTAGAGTCAAGCGCTTACACAAGAATCTTGGCTTTAATTTAAAAAAAAAAAAAAAAGAGATCCCTGCCTTAAAGTGTGTTTTACATAGCAGCTGGGAATAGGCTTCTCAGCAGAGAGGCTAGCTAGCTTGAGCTAGCGTGTTAAAATAGCAGTTTAGCCATGGTGACAATGTGACAGATGCCTGAGTACAATCACACCTGGCCAGCTAGCTGAACTGCTACCTATGCTGCTGCAGCCACACCGTTATTTTTATCAGGGTAGGGCAAGCAGAGGTAGTGTGTGTCTGTCTAGCTCCGCTGGGAAGTGCGTTCCCAGCTGCTGTGTTGTCATAATCATTGATCGCAGAGAAGCTTGAAAACACGACCTGAGCGCTTCCGAAGGGCTCAAAAACCAGAAAGTAAACAGAAAGGACCCCAAACATTATGTTTTAAACCTCATGATTTTTTGAACACGTGGGATTATAAATGCTGGAACAGTTGCAACAAAAGATCATCACGGGCATGTTTAACAGTGCAGCCTGCTCTCACGCTGCTACCACCAGTCTGCTGCTTACACTCAGAGCAGCAACCCTCTGAAGGTCTCTCTGGGCTTGATGTCCTCTCCTGGGTTTCCCTTCTTTTCCTTATCCATTAGTCAACGGTGGCTAGAGATGTTGAACTGAGTATCTAACTTGTCTTTTCCCTCCATCTCATTGTAAACCTAGTGAATGAGATACATTGGGGATAATTGTGAAGTCTGGTACATTTATCCTCACTGCAACAGTTAGCCCGAGTTAAAACACTCAAGCTAGCCTAGCTGAAGTGAGAGCAGCCACCCTGCAAAACTACACTGGAGCTACACAGTGACTGGATTGGCAGTTGATGAGTTGTGGTAACTTTAAGCCGTCAGCTGTAGCTGCATCCCCACTGCATTATAAAGTACAGTGTCAGCAGCACTCGAGCGTCAGCCTGTGGGCCAGCTAGCTTGAGTTTAACGTGCCATTTAACATGAGCTACAGATTTTTGTTTGTGAATGGAAGTCTGGGTAGGGGCAAGGCTCGAGTTATCCCTTGAGTTAATGCAGCACTGAAAACAATCCTGGAGGGTGCTGCACCCTGGCAAAGTAGGACAAGTAGCCGGTAGCCGAGTTCCATCTGGGCATATTTCTGCTGCTGCCTCCTCCTCGGTACTGCCCCGCCCCAAACAGGAACAGACCTGCTGCTAAGGAAATATGCTACAGCACAGAGTTTACCAGGAAGAGAAGTCTCATCTTTACATGCCAAGTAGCCTAAAGGCCCTTCTGTCCTGCATCTCAGTGGATAGTAGGGAACTGTAGGGAGGGAGACTGAGTTTGCCCTCTGCCTCACAATGGATGGTAAGCTTCAGTAGCAATTTTTCCCTCCATTTCCACTGGTGCTGTCTGAAATAAAAGTTACATTTTAATGGTCAATGTAATTAAAGACTATGCTGAATAAAAATCTTATCACGTGAAAAGATAGGCTGGGGTCTTCTTTGCAGTGTAGTTGGAGCCGTGTTGGTCCCAGGATATGAGAGAGACAAGGTAGGTGAGGTAATATCTTTTATGGGATCAATTTCTTTTGGTGGAAGGCACAAGCTTTTGAACTACACTGAGCTCTTCTTCAGGTCTGGGGAAGGAAGCAGGAAGCAGAGGTCTTGGAAGTTGGTGTAAAACCTTCAAAATACCAGGATAGGGCAATGGGAACTTAATAGTTTTTCCTAGACCCTGAAAATCTTGGCTTCTGCCCTAAGTCTTATAAACATACTCTATTTTTCTCTCAATATGCTTACTTCAGAAGGCATGTTATTTTTTGATGGGCAAAACTGTGGGCATGTTACTTAAAACTGTACCAGAGTGGAAGACTACGTATGCTAAATGATAAAACGGAGCACATCTCCTTGCAAATTTGATTGTGAAATTATATATATGGCTACTGTATCTTTGATACACAGTATCACTCTGACACCAGTATTTATTGTCAGGAATCCAGGGATCCCTTGCTCTCCACATTACTTATTCATTACAATGAACAAAACAGTGCTCCGAGGATATTTCAATTATCATTGCAGGCTGCCCTGTCTTTTTTCACAATAGAACTATAAGAAATCTTCATTTTTTCATTTTCCAAGTTCACAAGGCCAAATATTTTGAAATCAAAGTCTGCTTTTATTATTTTTTGTTTGTTTTCACTAGTTGAACCTAGGGAAATCTAGTAGTTTTGCAATTCGCCTCTCTCTCCTCCCTCCTGGTCCCTTTTCAACCAGTGAACAAATTATGAGCGTCATGTGGTCCCTTTTAGGGTCTGTGGATCTCCCAAAACACTAGAAAAGATCAGCTGAAGACCTTAAAATATCTGCAGAGGATTTCTTTCCTCCCTCTAGAGGGCATACTGCCACCCACAGTTTTTTCCTTGCTTTGATCAATTTTTCCTAAGTTCCCCCATTTGGCTGGGAAGTGTTGCTAGCAGCCTGTGTTTGCTCAAGAGGCAAGTTAGCCACGTTTTCCTTCCTAGAGCAGAAAATAATTCTCTATAACAGTGTTATCTCGCTGCTTTTGCCCTTGGCTGGAGTGACTGCGGGAGTTGTGCCAGGGGGCGGATTTATTTGTCTCTGGTCAGGTGGTTTACTTTTGCAAAAAAGTCAAACTGACCCCAGAAGGGGGAATCTGCCTGGAATCCGTAGCTGGGCCAGCTGCTTGCCACGCACACAATTATGGCTACTGCTGGAAAAGTAAGAATAGCGGATTTATTTGCATTTAAAATATAAGCAGATTTCATACTGGTTGTTCTGGACGGGTCTGCAAACTTTTAGTACTGAGAGTGGTGTTTACTACTGAGAATGGTCCTGTTGATTTTAATGGCTTTATCATTGTAAGCACTATGGTCAGGGCCACCCAACATTGGGAGGGGAAGGGTACACTTTATCGGGGCCCAGAGGCCCTGGGGGGCCAGCCCAGGCTGCAACCCCCCTTACCATGGGGAAAAAAAATGTCATGGCTCATGAGACTGTATGTACGGGATGAGGGATTGTGGTATGTGTGTGGGAGGGGGCCAGTGTTACAAATTTGTATTGGGTCTGAAAAAATTATGCTTGGGCCTTGACTACGTTTCCTAGTAAGTGTTTGCAGCTGTGGCCCTAAAATAATAGCTCTCCTCTTAGCTCGTTCAAAGGTTAAACCCTTGCATCTCTGTTATACCGTTCCAATGGCCAGGCAGCTTTTCTGTGGCCTTTATTCAGAAAATACATTTCTAGAGTCGAAAGAAATGCTTATTTTAAAGTTAAGAAATCTCTTCCCAAATAGCTGACTACAGTGAATGCTATATTAACCATTAGCATCCTAGAGCCCCACAACTCTCCTTCCCCAAGAAACAGCTGGGTCGAGGCTAGAAATGTGCCCCTCATATGTGTGAAGAGTGGTTTATGGGGTGCCTAAAGGCATAAAAACGTTGATTTGTAAGTGCTACCAAAGGCAATGGGTAGAAATACCTGCCTGCTGGCTCTGGGTCAGGACTGCACATTCCTAGATGAGGAAATGGGAGTCTGGTACAGCAGCAACCTCATTCGGGTATTACAGAAAATGTGATTATTTAAAAAAACAACAACAACAACAAAACCCTTTAGAAAAGAGGCTGAATCAGTGAGAGCAGTGGTTCTCTACCTTTCCAGACTACTGTACCCCTTTCAGGAGTCTTTGTCTTGTGTACCCCAAGTTTCACTTCACTTAAAAACTATTTGCTCGCAAACTCAGACATAAAAATACAAAAGTGTCACAGTGCGCTAGTACTGAAAAATTGCTTACTTTCTCGTTATGAAATTTTTGTTTGTACTGACGTCACTAGTGGCTTTTATGTAGCCTGTTGTGAAACCAGGCAAATATCTAGATAAGTTGCTTTACCCCCCTGGTTGAGAGCCAGAGTTAGACAGATGCCATTCACACTTTAATAGACTGCTAGTGCTACCATCTGGAATTTCTTCTGTTGTTGTTACTTGTGTTTTAAATCTTTTCCAGTGTTCGACCATTCTGACTTTTACTATGTGATTCGTTTAGTTCTCTTAAATGAACCTTTCTCTGAGACAAAGCAGTTTTCTATTGCAGCATGCCATACACATGTTGAAGTCTACTTGTGCGCCCGGGGGTTAGCAGTAAATGAATAGCTTTGTCGGTTATACAGTATCTCAGATTTTGGAGCCCTGTATTGAAATTTTATAAATAGTTTAGCAAATGAATATTCTCTTGAGAACGATCAGAGTTCTGGTGTAGCATCACATGCCATTTTGAGCCACGGTGGTCTGTGGTGTAAAAATAGCTCTTTTTTGGCAAATTGTAGGTAGCTCAGACACTCTGGTTACCTTCTCCACACCTGAAAAGGAGCTCTGTGAAGCTCCAAATCTTGTCCCTTCCATCAACAGGAGTTGGTCCAATAAAAGCTATTACCTCACCTAAGTTGTCTCATATTTTACATATGGCATTTATACCCACAACATTGTCCTTTTTAGTAACTGCATCAATTATTCCCAAAGGGGGAGGAACGGAGGGTGGGTTATTCCTGGATAGAACTGAAAGAGAGAGGAAGAATGGCCTAGTGGTTAAAGTATTGGTTAGGCACTTGGGAAATCCGGGTTCAGATTACTAGCTCTGGCAAAGATTTCTTGTGTGTCTTTGGGGAAACCACTTCATCTCTTTTTGTGTTAGGGCTGCGGTGGCTTTAAACCGCTATTGCACCCTCATGACCCTGTGCTGTCTGGGGGTGGGGGCAGGAGGGGGTGGAGCGACGACCCTGGCACACTTAAACAGCTCCAAGGACCCGTCTAAATTATGGCAGCCTCTGAGTGGTTAGCACCATCCAGAAACTCAGCAGTGCTGCAGCCCTGACATCTCATCCCCAGTCATGCTTATATGAGGACTTGGGAAGGGATCCTTGGAAGGCAACCTTACGGATCTCTCCATAGTGCCTGCACTGGGGCAATCTTTCCCCAGTGAAATGTGAGATTTTTAGGGCCCCTTTATGCTGCCTTACCCAACGTAAAGGGGCCAGAGGCAGGGGTGAGGATCTCAACCCTAGTTTCTAGATCATATGAAAATGGAAACGAAGGATAGATGTGGATACGGGCAAAGAAAACGGAAAGGTCCATGTGTATAAATATTTATTTTGAGCAGTGGTCTTTAATTTGGAAAAGATCTGCTACCTTCTCTTAACATGTATGAATAAAAGCAAATCACTATGAAGTGATATTCCGGTGGTACTTAACTTCCCTTTCCTCCCCGCGAAATGTCTTGGAAGCCCAGGGTACTGGATCTTTACTCTCTCTAGCTGGCTGGAGTATCCAAAAGTGGCAATGTTGAATTCTGCAGATATGAAACATAAAAAAGACTAATCCGGTGAGGTGCTGAGTGTCCTAATGCTCAGTACCTCACAAGATTCAGGGCCTGATTTTTAGAAGGGAAGTCAATGGGAGCAGTAGATATTCTACACCTCTGAAAATAAGGTTTTGAGCCTTCAATCTGGTACATCCCTGGTGTTAGATTGCCTTGGATGTTCTGGTGTTATTTCTAGTCTTGCAGTGAAAGATATTAGACTAATAATTTTGCACTTGTTTATTGTGGCAAAGTGTTGAATACAGGAGACAGAATTTCCCCAGATAATATTAGCTGGTTCCAAAGGGGTTTGAATGAATTGACCGTGCTTACAGGTGTTCATAAAATGAAACCTCTTACACAATTTCATTCTCATGCCTAGAGCATAAACCCATAAAAGCAACAGCTGTACAGTTATGTCATTTATTATAATGTGTTTTCCTCTAGCAAAGTATGAGTAGATCTCCCACAGGTCTTCAATTTGGCTGCTATAATTGTTCTTCGTTGTATTTTTTCCACTGATTGATTTATAACTGAATTCCACTGTCCATGCTCTTGTTCGGTGTCATTCTGAAAAGATTGTTTTAATGTAAAGGGGTGGGGGAGGAACACATGTAATTCCATAACTCCAGGGGACAAAATGGTTTAGCATTAGTACTTAGGTTGAGTTCTTCATTCCTAACTAGAGCATATTATAACATTTATTTCTGCTCATATCAGTATTTTTGTAGGGATTTTTCAATGTATTCACTCTGTGTATTTTTAATAACTAACAGTTCCTACCCAACTGTAATCAACTATATTTTTCACAGGTTATAAAATGCAAGGCTGCTGTTGTCTGGGAAGCAGATAAACCAATCTCTATTGAGGAGGTAGAGGTTGCACCTCCAAAAGCTCATGAAGTTCGAGTTAAGGTACAATCCTCTTTTTCACAGTGGTGGTGGTGGTGGTGGTGTTGTTGGGGGTTTGGTTTTGTTTTTTCTTCTTTCTTTCCTTTCCTCTTCTCTCTCTTGCTCTCTCTTTATGGAAATTCTTCTTCTTGCAGATGTACTGAATACACCTACTTTTGCTATTTCTCATATCCTGGATGGGAAGGTTCATGATTTTTTAGTAGAGCTGTGCTTGACCCCCAAAAAAGGTGTGAACATTTGTTCCCTTAAAGTTCCTGAATTTCACATTGCAAAGTTTAAAAAAAAATCTTCATTGCTGATTGAAAAATGGGGAAAATATCTCAATTAGCTCAGTTTTTCAAATTCTTTCCAGGTTCCTAAGCATTTTAGAGGCCTACCACCCCACCCCTCATGTTACCAGGTGTCTGGCTAGCAGCTGTCTTATGGCAATCACTTGATTGGACACAAGGGCTGGGGTACCTCCTCCCTTTTCTTGAGTGCATTGTGGACCCCTGAATCCTCATGCTGAATATTACACATTTTGATTCTTCTAGAAAAAGTCAAATGTTATTAGATGCAAAATATTTTAGATAACACAAATAGCTGATGTCTTATGTACACTAGAAAAGTTATCCTAGTATAACTATGTAAGTTAGGGGTGTGATTTGGGGGGAGAGGGTTTGCGGTTGTTTTGTGTTACCATTATAGTTATACCAGTCTGAAGTTGTCTTATAATGGTATAGCTTATATTGGTTCCTGAACCAGAATAATCTGTATTGTACAAACACTTCTATACCAGTATAATTGTGTTGACTCTAGGAGAGTGTTTGTAGTTTAACTATGCCATTATGGTTAAAGCAGCAAAACTTTCTAGGGTAGACAAGCCCTGAGCGTTGAAAATGTGATGTTTGTTGATCCCAGAAAAAGAGAGAAGACATTTTAAATACAAAAAAAACCCCAAAAGATTAGAACTTAACATTAGTACTTGTGAAGAATAAGGTAAACAGTTTGGGCCTGATTTTCAAAATTCTTTGCATGTACTTAAACGTGCAGAATTGCAGACACAATTGTATGCAATAATTGGTCACGCGAGGGATACATGTTTTTAGAAAGAAAATTCTCAATGAGGTTATCAAATTATGTTTTATGCCAAGAACGGTATAGCACATTGTTCTAGTCCTGGTAATTTGTCACCAATGTTATTGTATGTACTCACATTTGGGACTCTTCGTTCCTAGAAAACTAAAAGCTGGAGGCATCCCAGAAGAGAATTTGCAGTCTTTTTGAGCATTACTGAGTATAAGGCTGACAAAAAATGGATGGAAAATAAACAAATAGCAACACTAAGACCTTCTAGAATGAAAATTCAAAAGAAAAAATGGCTCCAATGAGCATTGTTTAACAGAAGCCCAGATACATTCCAGGGTTGATATGTCCTTTCATTTCCATACAGATAGTGGCCACAGGGATTTGTCGGACAGATGACCATGTTCGGAAAGGTTCCTTTCTAAATATAGATTACCCAGTTATTCCTGGCCATGAAGGAGCTGGGATTGTGGAGAGTATTGGAGAAGGAGTGACTTGTGTGAAACCAGGTATGGGAAAAGAAGAGTCAACTTTCCAAACGGATTAGCCATTTGGAAACCAAGAAAGTTCTGTAATCCTACACAAGCTATTTAGGACTTGCTCTTGCACCACTGAAGTTAATGGGAATTTTCTCTGAAGTCAGAATATAGTGGTCTACATATTAATTTAAATGATTTAGTGCTATGTCAGGGTTCAGTGAAGGGGAGGAGAGAGACAATCTCATTATTTAGGCCTTTTCTGGGTCAGTAACTCAGACTCTGAAATGTATTTCGGTTCCAAGAAGGGGGAAATCTAAGGAAACTTAGGTAACAGGGCCTATATGTTGAGTTGAGGCTCATGATTCATCCTTTTTGTTTACAACTGAATAGCATGAAGTATAAAAATATTTCACCTTTTTGATTCAGTATTGTAACTGTATAAAGTATTTTCTCAATCTCCAGTTGATAGTTGTTGCTGGTTTAGGAGATATTTAAGATAAGATATTTTCTCTTCCCGCTCTTCTCCCCCACAGGAGAAAAAGTCATCCCCCTTTGTATTCCCCAGTGTGGGGAATGCAGCTCCTGTTTGAATCCTAACACCAACTGTTGCCTGAAGATACAGTGAGTTTGTTTCAACTTCTCTATTACCTGAATCTCACCCTCAGTTTTTCTGAAAATATTAATCATACCTTATATTACTGACAAGTCCGGATGTCTCCTAGCTTCTGTGAATCACAGAACCTCATGCCAGACAAGACCAGCAGATTCACATGCAAAGGGAAACCGATTCACCATTTCCTGTGGATCAGCACCTTCTCAGAATATACAGTTATGCCTGATTCTGCCATTGCAAGGATTGATGCTGCTGCTCCTCTGGATAAAGTCTGTCTGTTTGGCTGTGGATTTTCCACTGGGTATGGAGCTGCCATCAATACTGCCAAAGTAAGTACTTGGGTATGTGTGTGAATTTGCATTTTTAGCATATTAATGAATTATATATAGCAGAAAACTTGTTCTCTGTGGTTTTATTGTTATGCAGGTTAAACCTGGTTCAACTTGTGCCATCTTTGGTTTGGGAGGAGTTGGCCTCTCTGTTGTTATTGGTTGTAAAGCAGCTGGTGCTTCCCGGATCATTGGAATCGACATCAATAAAGATAAATTTGCCAAGGCTAAAGAGCTGGGAGCCACTGAATGCATCAACCCTCAGGATTTCAAGAAACCTATTCAGGAGGTGCTATTTGACATCACTAGCCAGGGTGTAGACTATTCCTTTGAAGTCATTGGCCGTGTAGATACTATGGTATGTGAGGTCGGCACATCTCCCTGAAATTGAAATGAGGACAATACATTGAATGTATCAGTGTGATGTAGTTGTCTTATTTAAATTTTTTTTTAAAAAAACAGGTAGCTGCCCTGGCATCCTGCAACATGGGTTCTGGAACCTGTGTGATGGTCGGATCCACTCCTCTAGGAGCTCAGATATCCATTGACCCTGTGCTGCTGTTAACTGGACGTACTTGGAAAGGGAGTTTGCTTGGAGGTATAGCGACAACTGAACCAAATGTCATTCAAATTCTGAATGGCTGTTGTGTTCAGACACCTTGTTTGTTTTCTCCTCTAGGTTGGAAGCTCAAGGATACTATCCCTAAATTGGTGACTAGTTATATGGAGAGAAAACTTAATCCAGATATGCTAATATCCCACATATTACCGTTTGATAAAATCAATGAAGGATTTGAATTGTTACATTCAGGAAAGAGGTGAGATTCTCATATAGTGTCAAACTTTAAGCTGGTGTTAGTTACCTGCAGCCTAGGGCATAACCTGGTTAATTAACTTTCCCAGGGCTCTGCAGGCTCTTTTACCAGTGAGTGTCTCTTGGGCAGGTAGAGTTCAAGTACCTTAACCAATCATATCCCACCACCTTAATTCATTTAAATAGTGCACACTTAGTTATGCACCAGACAGAATGCTATTGAAAAAAGTTTTCATCAAACATCAGAAGATTTGTTTCTTTATCTGGTGGTAGGTACTATTAGGAAAGCCTGATGTTACATAGTCTTGAAGGCGTTTCAAGACTATGAACATATGGCTACTACGTACTTGGCTTACAGCTGCTATCTCACCTGAGGAGCTTATTAATTTAATGGCGCTAACTGTTTTGTTTTATGTTTCAGTATTCGCAGCATCCTCCTCTTTTAAACGGGCAGTAGGAGAACATCTATCAATGTCTTGCTGATTCTGATATCAAGAGCCGTGTAATAACCAAGCTCTCAATCAAGCTACATATTTTTCCCCCAAAGTTTATTGTCTTTACTGAGAGGCAGGATAATTCCCCATTGTTTGTTTTTTGCCTGCATGCTCCTTTTCTGTTGACTTCACAGCTCTTCATTCACATTTGACATTGTATGTAATCGGGTATCCATTGCGCTAGCTTACAATGCTAAATTTACATCCTAGCAGAGAGATACACATTTCTTACCTCCTGTCTGGAGGAAAGCCTGTTTTTCACCTTTGCTGGTGAATGATACAGAGTTATTTTCACTATATATACACACAACTCCTTACATAGTAGCTATACACCCATTTCACAGCGGTATTAATGACTAGTGTGTCCCCAGCTTTCAGTGGAGACCTCACGGGAGATTCTTTGGGAGAACCAGAATGTCCATACCAGACTGAGGAGATTTCTGTAACCCCTCAGCACCCCCTTGCCAGTTGACATTCAAAGATGCTTATGTCACACACACCAGAGCAGGGGACATGAGCCAAAGCAGGGATTTGTAACTAGCCTCCGAGCCCTTCTTTAACCCATCAAACAAATAATCCCCTGGGTTCCGAAGCCTGAGGAGGCGTGGGTGAATTGCAGCAGCCCTGGGGTGGCTCTGTGTTGTAACCAGAAGGCAGGCTGGTCCGAGTGCCCAGGGAGCCACAGCGCCTGAGCTATGTCCCACAATATACTGCACTGGCACTGCTTGGCATGAGCAGACAGGAAACTTGTCAAGAATCAAGACCTTTATAATCTGCCCTGGTACAAATGACGGAGGTACCTTCTGGGGCCGTACCTGGAATGCTGGTATCCAGAACAAAGAGAAGGAAAGGTACCGATCCAGTGAAAGAATTGGGACCAACTAAGGGTCCCATGTTGTAGTGACGCATGATGAGTTTTGTAATTCGTAAAATCACCCTAGAAATACCACCAGCTGAAATGTGAAACTTTGGGAGCAAACTTTCTGTGTAAGGTGAGTTCAGCAATGCCACGTGAGACGCCTTCTAGGAAACAGGAAGCTATGACATTGCGGGGTGTGATCCAGGCCCGTGAGGGGCTGCATCACAACCTGCTCTCCCACGTGGGGTGCCTCACAATGCCTTGCCTGGTGTGGCTTCCAAACTGGGCCCCTTGCCAACAGCACACAGGTCACACCCTGAGTGTCTGTGTATAGCCACAGCCCTGGTCCAGCAATCCTGACCCCAGCAGCCTGTTAGCAAACACCAGTGTAAAGCACGAAGGAGTCTTTCTCCAAGAATCAGGCAGCACAGACAATACTGAAGGGGTTTATTCATGATACTGGGAAGTCTGATAAATCAGCTTCAGATTCATGGTGTTGCAAAGGTCACTTATATATGGTTTTTTATCACTTAAACAATCCATTTACATTTCTTCTATCTATTTACTTAAAATACAGACACTGTTCCACCCAGAAAGAACAGGGGTGATAAAGACAGATACAGAACATATGTGCAGAGACACTCTAATCAAAGGATCTCTGACTACACGTGGGGGGAGAGGGGAAATGGGTGGAATCCGTACAAATAGGAGGGTACATCACAGGTGGGAGGGTGTAAGGAATGTGCTGTTCTCATTGTGAGGCAGAATCACTAAGTAGGCATCTGGCCTTCCAAGTTATCAGGTATTTACACTAGTCATTGTCCTTGAGGATCAGGTATGCTCGTTAGCCATTTACATGAGTTTCGACCCACAACTTGTTAGCTGAAAACAAGTTCAAGCCTTACACCAGCCACGCTCTGGCTTCCGGCAGCTTTGATTACCACATGCAGGGTGACCCCAATGCAGTCCCGGATTTCCCACAGAAATGTCTGTTCTGCACTGTCCAGACATGTAGGTCCATTGCCCCTGTCCATTGGCTGGGGTGTCAGCTTGTCCCTTGTATTTGAGAAAGAGGTTTACCAGCTCCCCAGACACGTCTGGTCCACACATTTCAGCCATGATTTCAGCTTCTGTGCATAACTTTACGTATGAATATTGCTACTAACATTTTACAAGATATATCATTGACCAGTAAGTTGTAGTTTTCAAATGATACCTCACAAGGTACATTCTGTACAAAGATTTTTACAGTAGCATGTCGGGTGTGAATACAGGGGTGTGTTCCATCACAGTCTCTGACTGAATTTTCCTCCCTGTACTATGCTCTTTTGGATTTTCAGTAATAAATCAGACTGATATTGGTTTTTTGTGCTGTTCAGTGCATTTCATAACAAACCAAACCATAGCCAAGCAATTGACTACAATTTATCAACACTGCCCACCAGCCACATAGGTGGTTATTTACAGGTGGGCTCCTTCTTAAAAAAGCCCATCCTGGGTAGACCAGGCCCTGGCACCTCTTCAAGAAGCCAGCCAGCCAGCCACCTCCCCTGGGACGTTGGCCTTAAATGGTTGGTACATTCCCTGCTGAAGTAAACTCGGCCTTTGCTTCTCCCCTCTCCCATGGACTTAAATAAGACCCTCCCCGCCCCCCCCTCCTGGCATTTGATACCACTTTGACTGGAAGGAGGTTATGCCTTGATCTCAGCATCTCTCTTCATGCAGAATTATTTCTGTGAACTTTAAAAAAAAAAAAAAAAAAAAAAAGCTATGGAAATACCAGCAAGGTTACAAAAACGTTGGGACGATTCAGCAAAGAACCCACAACCCTGAATGGCTCCTGGAGAGCCTTGGATAGACAGTGCCAGATGATGTTCCAATTAGACCTTTGTGAACCCAGAGCAACTCCAATGGAAAGACATGGGTCGGGGAAATCAAGATCAAAATCCAAGCTACAGTGGAGTCAGAGGGGTTACACAGAAGGAATCAAAAGCAGAATCCAGCCCAGATTCAAACAGCTGCTGGGCTTTCTGAGGGGGCGACACCTCACTGCAACCTTCAGCCTTTTCTGCTCTAGTGACTCCAGCAGTAACACCACCCAGGTCAGCGGGGCCTGCTCTTCAGGTGACACGACTCTTGCTCCCCTGGAACGTTAGAGTGCTGCTCTGAGATCATCGGCAATGAGAAAGTTAAAAGGGGAGAGAGAAGGACAGTGACAGCCAGGAGCCAGCACAACTGGGCCACTCAGGATCATTATTGTGTGGGCTACAGTAGCACCAACAAAATCAGGGCCCACTTATGGTATGTGCATTATTAGCAGTATTACGGTAGCACACAGAGGCCCAAAACCAAGAAGGGGGCTCGATGACATGCACATTATCAGCAGCATTACCATAGAGAGAGAGAGAGAGAGAGTGTGAGAGTGAGAGTGAGAGAGAGAGAGAGAGAATAAAACTGTTTGCCACCCAGATAGAAATACCCACAATATCAAGCACAAAATTTCCATCTGAGCTGGAACATATCTCTTTTTGTATATGTCTACGCGGCAACAGAAAGGTGTGTTCTTAACTTGGGTTAGCTAACCCCCATTAGCTAACTCAGATTAAAATAGCTGTCAATACATACTGACCTGGATTTTAACTCTGGTTAATGGCTCAAGTTAAAGTCCATAGGAGAGCCTGGGCTTGAACTTGAGCTGCTAACCTGAGTTAAAAGCCAAGTTGCTGTGTCTTCACTGCTTTTTTTTAACAAAAGTTAACACCCAGGATTCCTGCACTTTACGTCTATAAGAAATAGAAATCGGTAATATTTATATTGTAATACAGAAAACTCGTGTGTGTGTGTAGCCTTACAATGTATGGCATTATGTTTTACATGTACTATTATAGCTTTAACAACAACAATAATAGCACTTATAGAGTATATTACATTTTCAAAGCCCTGTGTCATTTATTATTTAATTATTCGTGTGCATCTTCAGTATAGGATGTGAATATTAAACATATTACAGTAAAGTTAGATTTCAGAGCAACCTATGACTACACTGGAGAGCTAATATAATTTTAAAATCTACAATAATTTTAACTTGTGTCTGCTTAATACAAAGAATTTAACAAGGGAAAACTGTGAAATATAGAACTCTGCTGCTGTCATCTGAAAGCTCTTGAGCTTCGTATTCATGATCACAGTTTTGTCATCTGGAGAAAAATGGAGGGAATAAATACTATGCCGATCACTGTGTGTAAGGACTATGCACATTCCTCAAGGTGGTTTTTTAACAAAGAAATGATCACCACCACAAGAATGAAACTTGATTGTCCTGTGTCATAAAACCTGATTGGCCTGTTAACATCAGTTCATTGAGACATCTGAATAGCTTTATTCATAATTTTTCTTTACACTTTTTATGTATTTGGAAGGAAAGACTTCACAAGAATAGCCATACACAAAATATCCTTGTACCTTCTTACATGTTTATTGCTTAGGGCGATCCGGCAGCAGGATCCACCCCGACAGACCTGTAAATTCATATGGACCTACCTCTTATGTGTTACTCTCTGAAGAGCCTAGCCCAATTGCGGATGCTAGAAGATAATGTGCTGAAAACTGAAAGTACTAGAAAGCGTTTTATTTTTAATCATCTGGGATTATCCTATTTTACACCCAGATTCAGGAAAGTGTCCCTGTTGAAGTCAGTGGGATTTTAGCATGTACTTAATTTTAAGTCTTAGGTAGTTTCCATGGGAATTGACAGAATAATCATTTAAAGTTACTCAGGTAGTGTGCGTCCCTGATGAGGAAAGGAACAATATATTGATTTTCTTCCAGTAGAAATTAAATTCTAGAATGACTGCTTAATATTAAGTACACATGTTAGAGAATAATTAAAGTTACTCTTTATTCCCCAGTTGCTTTAAAATGAAATGATCAATATTCAAGCATGAACAGAACTTGTTATAAGCCTTTGAAAGTTCCTTTAAAGCAAAATGCATTGGACCAAATTCAGCCAAGACTGAAATCAATGAGAGTTGCATCCATTATTGCCATGGCTGAATTTGAGCCATTGACTTCCTTTAGGCCAAAATAGCCAAACTTGAGTTCTTAAAACTGACCACCTAAACTGTTATTTGGCACTTAAATAAGTGGCCTGATTTTCAGAGGAGCTAAGACCTGGAACTCCCCTTGACTTCAATCAAACAAGAGGTCATTTGTATTTAAGTGCAGAAATATGTACTCAGCTGTCTAAATTTTAGGCCCCCAAATTTGAAAATTTTGGCCTAAAGGGACACTGTCAACTGAAAATATCACATTGCTGTCTAAAAATGTTTCACTTATAAGTAACGGCTAAAGCCATGCAAATCCTGAAAACTCCAACGCATGTGAGTAACTTTACACACAGGAATAATGGAACTACTCACATGTAAAATTATTTGTAAGTGTTAGCAGAACTGGGGCCAATTGTTGCTAAAACTGAAAGAGATTAGAAAGCAGGGGTCAGAGTCTCAATTTTTAGTTTGTTGGCGTAATACCTTTTGACATCACTTTGTATAGCTAGTTTCACCATTTGTTTTCTCTAATCAGTCAGTTTCACTTGTTTGTGTGAGCAACAGAAAAATACCTTTAAAATAGGAAAACATGTTTGTAAACTATAAAAACTGCTGAGCAGAGTCAGGAAAATGTGAAGCAGTTGAAACTACTTTCAATTTATGTTTTGAAATTCACTAGATCTCAAGATGTTCCTTTAATCTCTAAAACAAATGTCTCTTAAACAGAAACATCAGATAAATGTGAGTGTGCAGTATTTTTACTTCATCGGATTAGATAAACTGAATGCTGCTTCCATATGCTAGAAGCACTGCAAATACTGCAACTATATTCTTCCAAGGGCTCCTTGTTTTCTTTTTCTGTCTTTGATTGTACATAGCCTCTTAGAAACCAAATTTTTAGTAATTTCCTTGTTAGACAATAGACTTTTTTTTAACTGTACAGTAGAGTGACACTTAGCTGTTTTTCTAATAGCTGAACATTTCCTTCTTGCCACATTTTATTTTCTCTATCTATCTTGTCATGTTGGCACCATCACTGTAGTATCTGAATGCCTCTAGATGTTCAGCACGGATATATTTTGTATAACTTTCTAAAAAGAACTTACTTGTCAGTAATTAAATGTCTGTGACTGTTTTTGGAGTTCTTAGTGGAAAAAATTGGATGAGTATATATGCGGTTGACCTATTACCAGGTGAAATTTAGACTTAATTGTGAAATACTGTGAATGGTGTCCACAATTCAAGAAGGATGTTGAAAAATTGGAGAGAGTTCAGAGCTGAGCCAGGGAAATGATTGAAGAATCAGAAACCATGCTTTAAGCTGAGAAACTCAAGGCGCTTAATCTATTTATTTGATCAACGAGAAGATTACGGGGTGACTTGATCAAAGTCTATAAGTAACTACATAGGGAACAAAACTTTGAAAATGGACTCTTCAGTCTAGCAAACAAAAGTATAACATAATCCAATGGCTGGAAGTTGAAGCTAGACAAATTCAGACTTGAAATAAGGCACACATTTTTACCAGCAGGTGTAAATAATGATGAGAACAACTTATTCTAAGACTTGTGGTGGAGTCTTCATCATGGGCAATTTTTAAATCAAAAGTGGATGTGTTTTTAAAAGATATGCTCTAATTCAATGGAATTAATTTGGGGAAGCCTGTGGCCTGTCATATATAGGAGGTCAGACCAGATGATCACATTGCTCCCTTCGGGCTTTATGATCTAAGAATCTGTATACAAGTTACATTTTAGAGAACTATGGCTTCTCTCGTTAGGCAGATTACAAAGACTGTTGAGCTGAGTGAACCATGAGAAGATTACAATCTTGATACCACGGTAGTTAAATGTTCTGCTTTCAGATGTTTTGGAAAGTCCTTAAAACCCAGCAGCGCTAGATACAGTTTCACTGTGGTTTGAACAGCTGATACAGAACTGTCTTGAACTATTCTGATGCAAAGATGGAACATGCACATTATATATTATTTATCATTTATATAGCAATGTAGATAATCATCAGTTATCATTCTAAATATTTATCAATATATAGCAATGTAGATAATCAAGGCACTTTATAGCAATGAAAATATGTATGTCAAAACGAGGAAATAATGTAGCCTAGAGAATTGTTAATCATTATCATCATACTTGGGACGTAAGTAGCATTTTTCATTCTCAAATCATTTTGTAAGCATTAATCAATAATCATCATACCTCTTTGAGGTTGACAAATATTATCGCACCCATTTTACAAATCAGGAAGATGAGGCAGTGACTTGGCCAAGGCTGTAGGTTGATTCACTGTTAGAGCTGAGATTAGTTCATGGGTGCTAGTCCTATGTGTAAATCATATACTCAGAATAGAGGCAATTTTAATTGTACAGTACAGGTAAAAGCAGAAAGTGGGTTATGAAAGAAAGGACTTTCACAGACACATGCTTCCTGGAACTGGTTAGCTTTTAGCAGTGAGTAGGAGGAAGTCGTGTGGGAGGGCACTTGGCAAAGATTAAGAGTGTTCCAAGTGTAATGGAGTGGAATCAAGAAGAGTTAAAGGGAACAAAGAAAATAAGCAACACATGTTAGAGTGGTGAAATAATGGTAAGTTATGATACCAGTATCTTATCAATATAAGAAGCTGAAGCCACTTAGTTATCACTTTTTCTGTACAGTAGAACCCCCATTTATAAATTCGTTGAGGATTGAGAAATTCGTAAAATCAAAAAGTTCATAAAATTGAAAATACCAAAATTATAGTAGGTGCAGTGTGTAAGTTAAAACATGGTTCACGGCATCACTTTCCCCTTGTCTTTCAAACCACTGCAAAGTGATTTCCAATGCATTTAAGGCATGAGAATGTGGTGGGATGTCAAGTTGTTCTTTTTTCAACCTTACTTTGGTTATATGATTTTTATTTTTTTCGTCAGGAAGAATGGTTTGTATAACTGGTTGTTTGTCTGACTTGCTTTGTAAAATTGAGGTTTTACTGCATTTGTGTATGCATATCCTTCAGTATCCTAGTTTATTAAATCTGTATGTTTCTGTAATGAAAATGACTTCACCTGTGGCTAAATGTGAGGAAAGACGTATTGGTAAACTGGTTAATTAAGTGTAACTGTGGGAAGGATGTGTAAGAAACACGGTGTTTGAAGATTTTATTCTAAGTGCAATTTAAAATATATAGATAACTGATAATCAACTGATGAACTCAGCTTGTGAGAGAAGCTAATCAGAGATGTGAATGATATCATGGATAAAATAAAGCCCTTATAAAATTGATATTTGATCAATGCTTTTTAATGTATACAATTTCTGTGGTATCACTTGTTTTTATAACCATAGCTTTAAAAATTGTGTCAGAAAAAAAGTTGTTGTGAGAAAGTAGGAGACAGAGTTCTACACACTTCCACACCAGTGGCCCCGAGCACCCCCGGTTACCGTGATCCCAATCCTGCAAAACCTTATGCACTTGCTTATCTTTTTTTCTTATGTACAGTTCAGTGGGACTATGCACATGAGTAAAGAAAAACGTGCATTAGTATTTTCAGGGCCACATATTGTGTGTGAAGTGGAAGGATGGTCAGTTGTTGGGGAGCTATCCTGAAACCCGGGTTCAATTCCTTGCTCTGCCACAGATTTCTTCTGCGATCGTTGGTGAGTCTCTCTGTCACTCAGTTCCCCATAGGTAAAAGGGGGACAGCACTTCCTTGTTTTACAGGGCTGCTGTAAGGAAAAAGGGGTTGATTGTGTGTACTAAGATACTATGGCAATGGAAGCTATTGTAAGTCCCTATGATAGCTGCAGTTTTTGGAGCCAGTGTAGAATACTTTCTTATGAACATAGATTGAACTCCATGCCAAATATATCTCTGTAAAGCCTTCGCCAAAAGGGATTATTGGAATGAGAACACAACATTGTAAAGAAATGCAGTAATCTTTGTAATATTTCAATCTTAACTTTGTAAGAGCACTTTTACATTCAGCAAAACAGTGCATTTTCTTAATGCTAAACACATACCATTTCCTTCAACTTCTGAACATGCATTATTGTCTACTGGGAATGCAATCTACTGAATGAAATTTAACCTATGTAGTGCAGAAGACCAAAATGAATTACTTACTTATTTATTTTCTGAAAAATGGATGTAACGGCCTCTCTTGAACTTTTATTTCTCATTCCTCCTATTTGTATGTTGAGTTTAATATATTTTTGTTGTATTTAATTTTTAAAAATCAGTTAGTAAATGAATTGATGAGACTCTCTGTGTGGTGACATGGCAGAATCATTTTATCTTATTTGTATTTTGTGAAGGAATGAATGAAAACATACATGCTTTATGTAAATTTGTTTGTGCTCAGATATCAGAGTGACAGAAAATACCTACCTAGATTGATGATAAATTAATATTTGTTCTGTTTTTAAAATACATTTGTTACACTTGTTTACAGATCTTCAATTATGTTGGGCCTGCAAAAGTAATTGTCCAGTTAGTCACTAATGGAAAATGCGTCCACTTGCATGCCCATAGCTTGGTGGGTAAATATTGTGAGGATGGAATATGCACAGTTAATGCAGGACCTAAGGATATGGTAGTAGGGTGAGTATACTGATATATCTGGCAAAACTAGTGGGTAGAGAATCGAGGATAAAAACTGTAACTGGTGAGACAAAAATTGTAAAGGTAAACCATTAAATGGAGCATCAGTCCTTCTCTTTCTGCTCTGTACTTTGCTCATACTTTAAAATAGAAAAAATAAGTGTGGCCTCAATTTATCCATGGTTAGAAGACACTGACATGTAAGATGTAGAGGGTATATTTGGGAATTATTCGAATCTGGAAAAGTTAAACAGATTTAACCAAACAATTTTACTATGATTTTGGAGAGCTACAAACAGGCACGTTGTGTGTGCAATCCAGATTTGTATTAAAAGTTTATTCAAAAATGTATTTAGAACTAGCTTGAAAATGGGGATGGCAGAATTGTAAAATTTTTCTTGACCTTTTATTACAGTTTTCATCAATGTTCCATTTTCATTGAACTTTGCCAACATCAGAGCTGAAAAAGAATTAAGAAAATAGAAGTTAGTAAAATGGAAATTAAAATAAGACAAATATAAACATGAGAACATTAAATAACTAAAACTGTTCAATCTAAGTTTAAAGCAATAAAGATCATACTAAAACAACAGTTAGTCTGGTCTTGTTGGTTTACAAGAGAGCAATTGTTTATATCAGTATTCAGTAATCAGGTTAATGTCTGATTTCAGTTGTGGATCAGGTTTAAAGCTAGCTGTTAATTGTGAATTTTACTCCAATGATCTCCTGAATGTCTTTCTTGCTGAAAGTGATGAAGTCTAAAAACTAGAGAGGGAGGAAGACTTCTTTTAAATGCAGTGACTTTTTGATGTTCAAGCCCAATGTGCTGACTTGATTTGATTGTAGCAGTTTAAATAGTTTTATCTGAAATATTTCTTTGGTGTGTTTCCTATTAAACTCCTGTGTAGTTTCTCATCAGATATTTAGGAACCGCCTTTCTATCCTCAATTGACCCATACGAAAATTGGAATATCGACTTCATTCCATGCTAATTCCAGAGCTAATTGACTATTTTTAAATGTGCCAATAGCTCATTTCAAATATAGGTCGTGTATTATGGAAATTTTCACTCAAATTGGTATCTGCAGTGTCTCACTGAATGCCTAATAAAAACCATACTAGTAAATTTCTTATCCTATGGAAATCATTGCACTGTTTTTAGCTTGCTCTCATAATCCTTTAAGACTCTGATTTAACTTCTCTGAACAGGATTTTTGCACAGCAGTTAAAAAATATAGAAGGCCACTGGTTTTAAAATCCAACTGTTCTCCCTACAGAATTCATGAGTTTGAACATCTCTGGTTATGGCATTACCAAGATAGAGCAAGCACAGACAGTGAGGGTCAAATTTTCAAACGTCGTTTCCTGAGTTGCATCCACAACAAAAATACATGCCCAAAACTGGTAACTGCTTGTGCAAACAAGTACTTGTGTGTCAGGTTACCTGTTGTGTGCATCCATATGATCACTGACACGTAGTGATTTAGGTTTTGCATATGCAGTGGCTGCCCTCACATTTTGCAGTGCTGCTCAATCACCCACATTTGAAAATTTACCCTTGAAAAAGCAATATTGCTCAGAAGGTTGGATGATCATGGAGTCTTTGAATCAGCTCCAAGTGATTGGGGTAACAGAGAAAGACTGTGGACAAACTTCTGCATAAGAGACTAAGAATATATTTCTCCAATCATATTGTGTAGGTTTCCAAACCTAGGGATACTTCATGTCACAAAAAAGAAAGTGTTTGAAACTCTGGAAGCACGAATGATAAATGCCTGTAAAAAAGGATACAATCCTGGGCTCCTAGTGCATCCTGAACTCAACTACATACAAGCAGAAGGTGGTGGAGAGAGACAACTAACAGGTGGGTGGGATATTATGCATTTGATTTTTATGGGTCGTGAGAACATGTGTTGGTGATAATAGATTTTGCTCAAGAAACACAGATTCTCAGCCAGAATGATGTCTAAGTAGGCTCCCAAGGCAGTCTGCCCCCAGCTGTGTGTTTTGAGATGTCTTTTGCTTTTGGGATCTCCATTTTCATCATGCATGTAGAACCAGACAACCTGCTCTCCTAGTTTTCGACAACATTTACAGTTGTACACAAGCCCCACCAACATTGCTGTCATCTTCACCCGTTTAGTAGTCTGAGAAACTGAGTCACTTTGTATTATCATGGAGAGTTATCGGCTCCTTTAAGTGGTTGTAGGCAGAATGGAGATCTTGCTGGGGAAAGATCATCCCTCCAATCCCTAGGGTCAGCATTGCTCCCAGAGAGCTAATGAAGGACCAAAGAGCCAATCCAAGTCTACAGCAAAGCCAGAAGTTAGAGAATACTTACTTATTTTACTGCTGCTTGGTGCCTAAAGGATCTAAATGTGATCCTTGTTTAAATAACTGCACTATCTTATCCTTGTCCTCCTCCATCATATTTCTACCCACTGTAAACTCCAAAGGGCCAGGACTTCTTTGTATGTTTGTGAGGTGCCTGGCACAATTATGGGTGCAGTATAAATATCAACATGCAGGCAACAAATTGCATGTCATTGCACTTACTGCAAGTGCAGTATGCAGTGAATTACCCCTTTACAATTTTCCAAGTAAAAATAAGGATTGAAGCTTGTGGTTAAAACAATAAAATAACAAAAAGCAAAGCGATTTTTGTCAGTGCTTTTTGGAGGTAGAATTATTTTTCCCCCTGTTGTGTCAATTTCTCTCTGCTATTGATTGGTTCTAGAACGGGAAAGAGAAATCATCCGTCAGGCAGCACTTCAGCAGACTAAAGAGATGGACCTCAGCGTGGTGCGACTCATGTTCACTGCCTTCCTCCCAGATAGCACTGGCAGCTTCACGAGAAGACTTGATCCTGTCATATCAGATGCAATATATGATAGCAGTAAGTATATTTGGCATTAATGTCCTTTTCCTTTCTAGGAAAATAGGATATAGGAATTGCCAGCCTGGATCAGACCCAAGATCCACTTAGTCCCTGTCCTATCTCTGGCAGTGGTCGGTGTCAGATGCTTCAGAGGAAGGTGTAAGAACCCCACATGAGGCTGATGTGGGATAATCTGCCCCTCACGTTGGGTGTCATCCTGGTCTCTAGGAGTAAGAGAGTGGCCTAAGCCCTGAAGCCTAAGGTTCAATATCCTGTGATGAGGTCCTTGGTGGGCCGAGGGGCCTAATGCTTAGTCCTGTGTCGCTTCCTACCACTGCTTCCTTCCCTCAGCTTCTGCTCCAAGATAAGGAAAAAGGAAACCAAACTGCCAAGCCCAGCTGGGCTCCGCATACAGTCCAGTTCCTGCAGGGAGGCTTCTCCAGCCCCTTTTGGCAGGAGCTTGCAGGGTAGGTCTATACTCTTCCCCAGCCTCCCACTTCTGAGCTGGGTTGCTGCTCCCTTTTCAACCCTCTTTCTCGGTGGAGCATGCTCTGCAGGGTTGGAGGGGTGGGGCTTTCTGGGCCCAGTACAGTCCCTTAACCGCTTCCATCCCAGTGTGGAGTTGGTATATCCCTTCCAAAAAATGTCCTATTAATTATGACAATTCTTGTTCTTGATCTATTGTCTCTAGACCATTCCTTACTTTATATACTTTAAATCCACTCTTTTCATCTCCTTTCCAAGGCAAACAATCCCAGTCTTTTTAATCTCTCTTCATATGAGTTTTTCCGATGCCATTGATCATTCTCATTGCCCATCTCTGAACCCCCTCTAATTCTGCTATTCTCCTACCTGCTACTGATAACTACCAGTTTATCAATATTCATGCAATAATAATCCATAAAAAGTATATACAGTTTTTTAAAAATACAGTACTTGCATTCTCTGGAAGAGTAAAAAGCGTCAGGCTCTTCATCTGTAGAGCCCTGCAAATCCATGGATATCCACTTTATGTCTGCGGATATCTGCATACCATTTTTGCAGATCGCAGATGGATGAAGATCCACATTTTATATCTAAAGCCCTGCAAATCTGCGGATCGTGGATCAGATGTGGATACCAATTTTGTATCTGTGCAGGGTTCTGTTCATCTGGAGGGTGATGTGACATACCAAGTGACATCTCTGAGGAATGTTGATGGTTTACTTTAATATCTGTTATAATTCCAATATGCTTTCATTACGGTACCACACACCCGTATATTGACACAGTAAGCAGAGAGGAGGAAGTTACAATACAAAATGTGCTGTAGTTATGCCAAGCCACATTAAAAAAAAGGTGATGTTGCTCTATACTTTTTTTGTTGTTGTTGTTGCTGAGCAGTCTGAGCATCAAAGTCCATCCTCAGTTTATGGGGAAGGTGGAGGAAATAGATGTATCTGTCTCTCTCACTATCTAGGTTTTCATGCCACTGCCATTGACCAGAGTATCTGGGACCACCAACTGAATTCATTTATTTGTTAATGTCAAAAGAAACAGGGTTTTTTTTCTCTCAATTTATTTTTGAGTGAATCTAGTGCTCTTGAATGGTGCCACTGAAGTCCTCCACAATATGGGCGCAGCGTATGACAGTGCAAGCTTCTACCATGCCACCCTGCCTTTGTGTTTCAGACCTTACATGAAGGTATTATTTGTAATGGTGAGAGGATAGTTCTGTGACCTATCTGCTGAGACTGCCAATAACTGCCATTTTTTGTGGTGGCAATGGGGACCCCAGTCTACTGCCAACTGGGTGGAGACCAAGAAACACTTTTTCAGTAGGCCACAGAGCAGAAAAGAAACAGGAGATTGGAAAACATACAGCAACATACACACACACACCATATTGAGCAGTTAGTAGACAAAGGTCTGCCTTAGCACCACACTGACAGATTTCAAGAGAGAAAATGTGATGCAATTCTCATATGACATTTTTTTTTTATCTAATTAGTAACGATGTAGAGTTTTGCGTCTAGATTGACCTCTGCATTACTTGACTGGTATGGTGCTCATACAGGAGTAACGCGATAGTGAATGAGGCCCTTATTTTGTAGTCCATTCTCAGGCAAAATTTCTACAGATGTCAGTGGGAGTTTTGCCTGCATAAGGTGTACAAGATTAGGTCCTTAAGATGAAAAATTAGTGGTTCATCCTTCATTTTCACAAGAATAGGGATCTAGACAATATCATGTGACTCTTCTTTGAGGTTTGCCTTTTATCCCATTTCTGTGCTTTCTTGTTAGCTAGGCTTGGCAGAATTTGAAGCTCCCCCCCAATTTTGATGGTTTTTATCCATTTTTTATTTTTAAGATTTTCTTTTCTATTTTTAAATATTTTTATTTTTACAGTTGTGGGGGGTAGGGTTGGGGTTAGAACTAGGGCAGTGCTGACAGCGGGGCTGCAGGGGGCTCTCTGTGTGTCTGAGGGGCCAAAGACACCAGGGTGTAAGGTAGTGGGGGAAGGGGCTACGATCATCCTGGCCCAAGGGAGCAGAGAATCCTGGCCAGGACTGCAAGGAGAAGGATGAGCCCCTGGCCACAGGGTGCTGTGGACCATTTCCTGTCTGGGGACAGCTCCCTCACTCCTGGCTGGTGAGCGAGTGGGGCTGTGACAGCGGAGCTGCAGAGGGCTTCCTACACGACTGCAGAGCCGGTGACACCCAGTCCCTGCAGTCCCGCCAGCTGTTACCAATTGATGTCTTTTTTTTTCTTTCAGTGTCAGGGTGTCAGCGGAAATCGATGTGTACAGACCATTATGGATTAAAACCAAACCCTGACATGCCTATTCTTAGCCTAGAGCTGTCAGCAGAGTACATGAATAACATCTTGTTTTTAACTCTTCCCTTTTGACAGAAGCCTCCAATGCCTCCAATTTAAAGATTGTAAGGATGGACAGAACGGCCGGGTGTGTGACCGGAGGAGAAGAGATTTACCTTCTTTGTGACAAGGTTCAGAAAGGTAAGAGCCTCAGACTCTCTGGTGTTTCGAGTCGGCCCATTTGTTGGGACTATAACGTAGCATTGCTGTGTTTGTCATGTACTGTATGCTTAAGGCCTGCAGTGGCATTCAAAGGGACTGTGCCGCCACCGCTCCCATTAACTTCAGCAGGATTTGTGAGTTCTCAGCCCTTCTGAAAGTCAGGCCAGCCGTGATTAAGCCTAACAGGGTGAAATGCCCCACCCTCAAGTAAATGGAGTTTGTGTGGAGAACAGCCTTGGAGAGTTGGGAGAAAGAAGCTCACGTACCCTTTTCCCTCGCCCCCAACCAGCAAATGGTGACCAGGATACCTCCCCAGTCCCTCTGAAGTTTGTGTTTTAGGTGCCAGGCTGCCAGGATTTGTGAACACTGCGTTTGTGTAATCATGGATCTAGGGTGACCGTATTTCCCAAAGGGAAAATGGGACACCACACGGGACTCAACATGAGCCGCTTGCCCAAGCCTCCTCCCACACATGGAGCTAGCCTGAGCTGCCTGGCATCACTGCTTGCCTCTCTCCTCCTCCCCTGAGGGTTCCTTTTGGCAAAGCTGAGCATTTGTCCTGTTTGCCTGATGATCAGTTGGCAAGAGCAAATGGGACAAATGCCCAGCTTTGCCAAAAAAAAAAATCGGGACACCCGGGACAGGGTTTAAAAGGGAATCGTCCCAGCCAAAACAGGACATGTGATCACCCTTCGTGGACCCAGTGATCACACCCCAATGGTGCCTCCAACCCCTTGTATAATGGGTAGTGGGAGCTGCAGGTGCTCAGCACTGCTGATAATCAGGCCATTTTTATGGAGATGCCAAAGGGAATGAACCTGTAAATAGTTACTACAAGGTATAAGGTTTGTGCCATGTGAGGTGTCCCATGGACTCACAGTAGTAAATATTATTCCGGGAATTAAGTGTTTGCAGGGTTAAGCGCTAAATACGGATTTGGATGCCTAATTTAAGATGCTCAAATTTGAACATATTGACTTTTTTTTTTTTTAAATATTCTGATTTCCTGTTCATCGATGGAAGTAAACAGAAAAGAAAAAGGGGACTTGGAGTGTTGTAGATCAAAGCAGGGACTGCCAGATCTACTTTATCTCTACAACAGTGTGCATGGTTCTCTGCCTGACCGTAGAGTGGTTAAATGATTCAGGCATTTTCTGTTATTCCACACTGCAGCAGAGAGCTGTGGAAGAAGACAATGTACCATGTAGTTCTGTAGGGAAGAGAGAAACTGGTGGAGTTTGGGGAAATAGTTTTTTCTTTTTAAAACTATAAATCCAGGGCCTTTCAAGGTGATTAAGTAAAATGTAATTTTTTTAAGAAGTCTGAATAAATGGAAACTCCAAAAGTGGGGTTTCCCTGACCTGATTCCACTCTCTGAAACCTCTGTGCCCTAGGAAATTTGAATGCACATGGCAGCAGGGCTGAAAGGAGTGTTTCTCAGTCTTAATCCTGCCAGATTGGGGCTCAGGCAGAAACAGCTCACTGACTCCAGGGCTCTTCCCATTGCTTAGGAAGATGAAAGACTTTCTTGCAATTGACAAAGACAGAAAATGAGCTTTTAATATAGCTCCGCCCAAAGATGCTGAGGAAAGAGTCTTCAGGGCCGCCTGTTTTTCCCCACCTCTCCAAAGAGATCTCTACAGACGGCCACCAGCCTGACAGAACCATCTCTACCCCTCCCACTGCTTTGGGAAGGGGGAGGAAATGCGTTGCTGGAGAGCACTTAGCTCAGGACTGCTGCTGAAAGTAGATGTCGTCACTCTTGACAGTAGCTGAGAAGTGGCTTTTGGCCAGCAGTAAATAGAACTTGAACCTGACGAGTTCAAGTTTTGTTCAAATTTAAGAACTCCCTCCCTATGGTTATTCTGTATCAAGGTACTGCAGGAATCCTATTTAATCGTAAAACAGGAAGAGACAGTGAGCCACATTCTCCACCCACACCGGTTTAAATCAAGAGCAACTCCAATGAAGTCACAAGAATTCTACCAGCATAAAACTGGTGGAAATAAAATCAGAATTGGACCCCAAATAATGTTTATATAAATCTTCCTAAACTTTAACATACTTGAAAGGGGTAAAGTTCTTGGTGTTTAATGTATTCTTCTAAATGTAACACATTACCACAGAAAGCAAATACTGGGTGAAATTCAGCATTAGAGAGAATTATTTTCCTTTACCAAAAATCTTTTATTGTTGTTTATAGTATACAGTATGAATGAGTGCTAGGAAAAATATAAACTTTTAGAACTGCCATCCACCATTTAATATTTATTAGAAATTGATTTAACCAAAAGCATAAAAAAAGGTAAGTGAATTAACTCTCTCACCCTGTTTACAGATGATATTCAAATTCGTTTTTATGAAGAGGATGAAAATGGTGGGGTGTGGGAAGGCTTTGGAGATTTTTCTCCTACAGATGTACATAGGCAGGTAAGTGGCCAAACGGCTGCAATTTGCTAATGGCTTTCAATTCTTTAGCTACTAGGGCCCCATTTGAACCAATGGCTTAGTAGTGAAAGGCTCTGTATCCCAATACTAATCTTCTCAATCAACGTTTTCCCTCTGTTACTTCATAATAATAAATGTTGCCCTGATTTATTTTAAAAGATAAATGATAGTTCCAACAAAACTTAGAAACACACTAAAAGGAAATTTGCAAAGTATGATGCAAAAATAATGGTAAAGGAGAGATGTCAGGCACACCTATGGAAAAATGGTACAGAGTAACATATCTCCAGTGCTCCTACAGGAATACTAAGGATACCATGGAAAAAAGATAAAGCAAGAGAGAAAATACAATACCTACATGTATTATATATTTGTGTATCATAAAAGGCATTTAAACTTTAATTAGCTCCAAACTAGAAGTAAAAATAAAATGGGAATTTATAGTTGTGGTAGCCTTCATGCAAACGAGATTTTCTTCTCAGCTGTAACTAACTAAAATCCCCCAAAATACAAAAACTTAGGGGTAAAGCAATATCTTATTTCAGAAAACTCTATTCCTGACAACCTGCTGATCATTGTTTTTCACAGTTTGCTATCGTATTCAAAACCCCAAAGTACAGAGATGTCAATATCACAAAACCAGCATTTGTGTATGTCCAGCTACGGCGGAAATCTGATCTGGAAACAAGTGAACCAAAGCCTTTTCTGTACTACCCAGAAATCAAAGGTAATTCATTCAACCTGTTCCATGCATTACTAAGGGGAAGTCTCCTGCTCATCAAACAGCAGAGTCCTCGTATATTTGCTAATACAATGGGACTCATTTTGGGTAATCTTTTTGTGCCATGGTTTTTGACCTCTAGAAAATACTATACTTGACGGCTCATGTTGGGCAGAACTAATGGAAAAAATGGGTTATTTTGCTGCAGCTTCTGCCTTTCAGATGAAACATAAAACCAGGGTCCTGACTAGAGCTGGTGAAAATAGAAAATATATTTTACATTTCCCTTCCCCCTCATTTTTCATTGAAATGTTAGGAACGTTCTGACCAGCTCTAATCCTGACCCACTTGTGTTCATCAAATAACCCCATGGCACCTCTTGCAAGAGGAAGAGTGGTGTCATTGGTGGGGGAGAGGAAGAGAAGGGGTTTTCATGAAAATACTGTAAGTCATTTAGGTGAAGTGTAATAGTTGGACTCAGACCTGGAGACTGTTCAGTGTCGGGAAGCTTTCCCAGTGGATCAATACTTTTTTTAAGACTTGCATGCTGTGAATTAGTCTGATTGAATTATAAGGTTGTTCTTAGTGTTCATGTTAGTATTAATAATAAATAGTAATACAAATATTTGTGTTATGGCATAGCTCAGAGGTCCCCATCAGGGACCACATGCACATGTAATAAAAGACAGCAGCTTATGATCTTAAGCCCTGATCCAATAGCATATGTATGTGTGTTTAACTTTAAGCACATGACTAGTCTCACTGAAATCTGTGACTGCTCATGTGCTTCAAAGCATATACCTAAGCATGTATAGGATTGAAGATTTAGCTCGTGACAAGAGAAAATGGATAGACAAAACAGAGACATGGGGGAGGAAGAGGGTGACAGGTGCAAGTGAATTATTTCTGTTGTGGTATAATAAATAGCAAAAAGTAATGAGAAATCTCCATGTTCAGAGGTGGATATTTGAACTTAGGTGAACACCTCTATTTTTTAGCATCCAGGAACTCCTTGCGTAAATTGTATAAAAATCTCTCTTACACTGCTCCAGAGCTAGCCCACCAATTTTGAGGCTAACTTTTTGGGGGTTTTGAGAGGGGTGAAAATAATTGAATGATGATTTCTGTAAATGTCTTTTTCATAAACTCTGTCCAACGTATCACAAA
Source organism: Emydura macquarii macquarii (assembly GCF_026122565.2). Lineage (NCBI taxonomy): Eukaryota > Metazoa > Chordata > Testudines > Chelidae > Emydura > Emydura macquarii. The sequence goes on along the minus strand of NW_027133011.1, from coordinate 2,770 downwards.
GGCTGGCATTCAGGGATGGTATTCTAGCAACTGTACTGTGCTATTCCCCTGTTGAATAGTGCTCAAGTGAGCTCAGAAATGTGTTTTTTGTTTCCTGGGCCAGACACATTAACTGCTTTTTGGGGTTTTCTCTCTTCCTGGGTGTGAGTATATTTGGTGCATGTACACTTTTCTATGTACTCTGTATGTCTGTAAATTGTGCATTCATATACAGACTTTTATTATGTTGGTCTACGTGTTCAATGGTCGGGATTGATGCTGTTCTGCATGCAGTTTCCTTATCATGGCCTCTCAGGAATTATCTCATTGTTTGTTGGGGGGATATTTTCTTCTTTCTTCAGCAATGTGGCTGGGCTTCCTCATTGCTAGAATTTTTATGTCACTTTTTGATACCTCCTCTTTTCATGACCATTTCATTTTCTCTATGTTTAACTGTAGGGTGCTGGTGTTCTCCCCAAAGTCTTCAGGATTTTTTTGAAGCTGGGAACTCTTTTTACCTTTATTTGTGGTACTGTGTGTAAGGCTGGTTCTCAGCTACTGCCCTGGACGGCTTTTTTATGTCTTGCTTTAAACTCATTTTTCTTTCTGGCCTGTCTGGTACTGAAGTATGCTTCATTTCAGTTGTGCCCTGATTCAAAGGTATTGAGCACCTCTCCACCCCAAACCATATAGCCTCTTTCTAAAGTGCATTTGCTTGGCAGATAAAATCGCCTTTTTGTTCCCTAATGGGTAAAATTTTCAAAAGCATGTTAATGGTTTAGGAGCCTAAGTCTAATTTTCAAAAGTGATTTAGGCACTTGGGAGCCTAAGCTCCACTGACTTTCAATGAGACTTTGGCTACTAATGCATTGGGGGTACTTTTGAAAATGTTACTCAGTGTCTCCTGCCATGGCCTATCCCAATCATCTTTATTTGGGTATCGTGGCACCAGATACAGTACTAGAGAAGATGCCTGGACCCATCTGCGTGATCATGTCCTTGGTGCTATGGTCTGTCTGAGAATGTTGCTTGGTTTGTTACTTACTGGAGATGTTGCAGTTCTTGATGTACAAACATGATTTGTTGTTTGGATCTGAAAGTTTACCCTACCTACAGGTACTTCTGATTTCCCCTTAAACTGTTGTATTCTAGTATACATTCGGTACCAATGCTCTTTTCTGTGCCCAGCTGGTGATGGGAGTGACTCATCCTCTCCTTTTGCTGTTTCTCTTTCATTCACTCCCTCACCCCAAAATACAGATAAAGAAGAAGTTCAAAGGAAACGACAGAAGCTCATGCCTAATTTTTCTGATGGTTATGGTGGAGGCAATGGTGCAGGAGGTGGAGGGGGTGGAATGTATGGAGGCGGAGGAGGCGGTGCTGGCTCAGGTAAAGAGAAAAGATAATTGATCTGAAGCATAAGCTTTAAACTTTAACATGTGTGGTTTGTTCTCTAGTCCGTAAAGAAAGGGCATGTGTTTATTTGTTGTTAAAATTGACATGGGGAATCTCTGTATTTCTGTAGGTACAGAAGGCCTGAATCTCATTTCACTTACTTTGATGTGAAACCAGTGTAACTCCATTGAATTCAGTGAAGTTATTTGTGATTCTTACTGGTGTGAAATGAGAATCAAAACTGTAATATTTTCAGTAAATCCTCTTCTTTCCTGTTGGAGGCCATAACCCTCTCATTGTTTTTCTTCCTTGAAGTTGTATGTCACAGATGCCTTCCTTCTGGCTAAAGCAGACTAGGCAGAAATCCCCTCATTGTCAATGCCGTTAGTTAACGGCAGTCATTGTTCAGAAATTCAAAAGGTGCTGGCTGCTCAGTGAAATGTCTCTGCAGTGCTGCGGTTCCTGCTCCAGTTCCAGCTGGCCCACCGAGCAAGGGACCAGAAACTGATTCTGTGTCTACTGCATGGCATTGAGGAGCAGTATGATATGTTACGTGATGATCGTTTTTGTTTCTTGCAGGAACAGTGATATACTGTGGAGCAGCTAGGCATCATTTGAACAGTGACATCCTGGAAGTCATGATCAGTATAGCCTTTCTGTTAGAGAAGGGGAGAGAGCAGCTGTTCTCAAACTGCGGTACATGTACCACTGGTGATAGAAGGGTTAGTCTAAAGCATGGTATCAGAATACAAATCCATTATAACTACATGAATTAAAATTATTCAGGCAGCATGCCAGGCCCCATGTTGAATAGTAGATGTGGTATATGCTATCTCTTACTTTCTGAGAACTGCAGAGATAAAGGATGCTGCTAGTCAGGCATCTAGACTTTTTCCTTTGATTGTCATAAAGGTGGAGGGTCGGGCTTTAATCTGTCACTTGTTATTTTAGTAGGATGGAAAATCAAAAGGACAAAATACTAGGAACTGTACATAAAATAATGCTTTTGTCTGAGCATTTGGTTTCATTGTATTGCTTGTTTTGTTTCTGAGAATAATTCAGTAATTCTTTTTTCTTTTACTTTGCTGCTGTTTTTAGGATATGGTTATCCCTCTTATGGGTATTCTGCTTATGGAGGCATGCCTTTCCACCCGGGCACCACAAAACCTAGTGCTGGAATGAAACATGGTAACAAATAAAATAGCTTGGTTGCAAAAATAATTTTTAGTTTACTCTATTTGCTTCACCTAATCAGTGATTACTATTAATGACTACCAAAGCTATGAAACTTGGTCGCTCTAACCTGGATTAAACCAAACAGGATTAAAGTACATGTGCAAACACTCAGATGTGCTTACAGTGATCACTAAATTAGCCAACAGAACCTCTCACTGCT